>NW_026652277.1:167731818-167861328 GCF_009828535.3 Hylobates moloch | reverse complement strand
TAGCATAATGTCATCAAGGTTCATCCATGTGGCAATATTTTAATTTTTAAATTAATAATTTGAACACTTTAAAAAATGTTCTTCTCAATGCTCATCATCACTGGCCATCAGAGAAATGCAAATCAAAACCACAGTGAGATACCATCTCACACCAGTTAGAATGGCCATCATTAAAAAATCAGGAAACAACAGGTGCTGGAGAGGTGTGACAGAGCAAGACTCTGTCACCCAGGCTGGAGTGCAGTGGCGCAATCTCTGCTCACTGCAAGCTCCGCCTCCCGGGTTCACGCCATTCTCCTGCCTCAGCCTCTCCGAGTAGCTGGGACTACAGGTGCCCGCCACCACGCCCGGCTAACTTTTTGTATTTTTTTTTTTAGTAGAGTCAGGGTTTCACCGTGGTCTCAATCTCCTGACCTCGTGATCCGCCTGCCTCGGCCTCCCAAAGTGCTGGGATTACAAGCGTGAGCCACCGCACCTGGCCAGACAATATATATTTCTTATAAATAACATGATCACAAATAGTATTTTATATATTTCTCATAATAGCTGGGTGTGGTTACTCACACCTATCATCCCAGCTACTAAGAGGCTAAGGCAGGAGGATCCCAGGCCCAGGAGTTTGCAGCTGTAGTGAGCTATGATTGTGCTACTGCACTCCAACCTGGGTGACAGTGTGAGACCCTGTCTCTTAAAGTTCTTGTAACATCTTGGAACATTAACCAACCACAGAATATTGCCTTAACTCTGAAAAATAATCATACTTTTACAAGATGTATTTTACATAAAGTTCTGGTGATATTTTACTCTGGTCATTGGAATATAGGAGCTTACCACCTGGTACCACTCTTCCTAGAGTGGTATACTATTTGGTATAGTACTGGCATACTATTTGGAAAGGGATATGAAGTTGGCATGACCTGTCTAGGGTGAAGTCATGCCGTCTGCTATTCATTGTGGGCTTTACAGTAATGAGAGTGCTTCTGTTGTCAAGATGCTTCTGCGACACGTTAAAAAAAATGAAGAAGTCTCAGTGTGTGAAAAGGAAGGAGCACGAATGCTTTCAAGTTCCTATGACATGCTAGTCATCTTTCAGTGTGTCCCATTGTTGCACCCAGTAGTCTCGATGCCCAGCGTCACAGTGATTCCAAGTTTGTCTCTCTGCCCACTATAACGTGCTCCATGAAGTCCCAGGACATGAGGTTCTTGTTCATTTGTGCGTTTGGGCCCATATCCAAATATTAAACAATGTGACTTACTGTATTTATCATATTGTAAATATGGGTATCCCCAAGGCTCAGAAGTTAACACAGCATATCCACAGAGAGGTTTGACAGCATGGCTGTGGTGACTGGGAAGGCCTTATGCTTGCTCCTCCTGCTGCTGCTTGCCTTTCTCTGGGCATGGAAAGAACATTGCATTAGGTACTGGAAGGCCTGGGTCCTGGTCTTGGAGATTTTACGGAAGCATCTGTGGGATATTGGTCAAGATGCCTGGTTTTAGTCCTGCTCCTTTGCTGTGAAAGAGGATCTTAAGGTGCCAACTCTGACATTTTATTTATTTATTTATTTTTAATTATACTTTAAGTTCTAGGGTACATGTGCACAACGTACAGGTTTGTTACCTATGTATACATGTGCCATGTTGGGGTGCTGCACCCATTAACTCGTCATTTATGTTAGGTATATCTCCTAATGCTATCCCTCCCCCTCTCTCCATCCCACGACAGGCCCCGGTGTGTGATGTTCCCCTTCCTGTGTCCAAGAGTTCTCATTGTTCAATTCCCACCTATGAGTGAGAACATGCGGTATTTGGTTTTTTGTCCTTGCAATAGTTTGCTCAGAATGATGGTTTCCAGCTTCATCCATGTCCCTACAAAGGACATGAACTCTTCCTTTTTTATGGCTGCATGGTATTCCATAGTGTATATGTGCCACATTTTCTTAATCCAGTCTATCACTGATGGACATTTGGGTTGGTTCCAAGTCTTTGCTATTGTGAACAGTGTCGCAGTAAACACGTGTGCATGTGTCTTTATAGCAGCATGATTTATAATCCTTTGGGTATATACCCAGTAATGGGATGGCTGGGTCAAACGGTATTTCTAGTTCTAGATCCTTGAGGAATCGCCACACTGTCTTCCGCAATGGTTGAACTAGTTTACAGTCCCACCAACAGTGTAAAAGTGTTCCTATTTCTCCACATCCTCTTCAGCACCTGTTGTTTCCTGACTTTTTAATGATTGCCATTCTAACTGGTGTGAGATGGTATCTCATTGTGGTTTTGATTTGCATTTCTCTGATGGCCAGTGATGATGAGCATTTTTTCATGTGTCTGTTGGCTGCATAGATGTCTTCTTTTGGGAAGTGTCTGTTCATATCCTTTGCCTACTTTTTGATGAGGTTGTTTGTTTTTTTCTTGTAAGTTTGTTTGAGTTCCTTGTAGATTCTGGATATTAGCCCTTTGTCAGATGAGTAGATTGCAAAAATTTTCTCCCATTCTGTAGGTTGCCTGTTCACTCTGATGGTAGTTTCTTCTGCTGTGCAGAAGCTCTTTAGTTTAATTAGATCCCATTTGTCAATTTTGGCTTTTGTTGCCATTGCTTTTGGTGTTTTATACATGAAGTCCTTGCCCATGCCTGTGTCCTGAATGGTATTGCTTAGGTTCTCTTTTAGGGTTTTTATGGTTCTAGGTCTAACATTTAAGTCTTTAATCCATCTTGAATTAATTTTTGTATAAGGTGTAAGGAAGGGATCCAGTTTCAGCTTTCTACAGATAGCTAGCCAGTTTTCCCAGCACCATTTATTAAATAGGGAATCCTTTCCCCATTTCTTGTTTTTGTCACGTTTGTCAAAGATCAGATGGTTGTAGATGTGTGGTATTATTTCTGAGGGGTCTGTTCTGTTCTATTGGTCTATATCTCTGTTTTGGTACTAGTACCATGCTGTTTTGGTTACTGTAGCCTTGTAGTATAGTTTGAAATCAGGTAGTGTGATGCCTCCAGCTTTGTTCTTTTGGCTTAGGATTGTCTTGGCAATGCAGGCTCCTTTTTGGTTCCATATGAACTGTAAAGTAGGTTTTTCCAATTCTGTGAAGAAAGTCATTGGTAGTTTGATGGGGATGGCATTGAATCTATAAATTACCTTGGGCAGTATGGCTATTTTCACCATATTGATTCTTCCTATCCATGAGCATGGAATGTTCTTCCATTTGTTTGTGTCCTCTTTTATTTCATTGAGCCGTGGTTTGTAGTTCTCCTTGAAGATGCCCTTCACATCCCTTATAAGTTGGATTCCTAGGTATTTTATTTTCTTTGAAGCAATTGTGAATGGGAGTTCACTCATGATTTGGCTCTCTGTTTGTCTATTATTGTTGTATAAGAATGCTTGTGATTTTTGTACATTGATTTTGTATCCTGAGATTTTGCTGAAGTTGCTTATCAGCTTAAGGAGATTTTGGGCTGAGATGATGGCATTTTCTAAATATACAATCATGTCATCTGCAAACAGGGACAATTTGACTTCCTCTTTTCCTAATTGAATACCCTTTATTTCTTTCTCCTGCCTGATTGCCCTGGTCAGAACTTCCAACACTATGTTGAATAGGTGTGGTGAGAGAGGGCATTCCTGTCTTGTGCCAGTTTTCAGAGGGAATGCTTCCAGTTTTTGCTCATTCAATATGATATTGGCTGTGGGTTTGTCATAAGTAGCTCTTATTATTTTGAGATACGCCCCATCAATACCTAGTTTATTGAGAGTTTTTAGCATGAAGGGCTGTTGAATTTTGTCCAAGGCCTTTTCTGCATCTGTTGAGATAATCATGTGGTTTTTGTCTTTGGTTCTGTTTATATGCTGGATTATGTTTATTGATTTGCATATGTTGAACCAGCCTTGCATCCCAGGGATGAAGCCCACTTGATCATGGTGTATAAGCTTTTTGATGTGCTGCCGGATTCAGTTTGCCAGTATTTTTTTGAGGATTTTTGCATTGGTGTTCATCAAGGATATTGGTCTAAAATTCTCTTTTTTGGTTGTGTCTCTGCCAGGCTTTGGTATCAGGATGATGCTGACCTCATAAAATGAGTTAGGGAGGATTCCCTCTTTTTCTATTGATTGGAATAGTTTAAGAAGGAATGGTACCAGCTCCTCCTTGTACCTCTGGTAGAATTTGGCTGTGAATCCGTCTGGTCCTGGACCTTTTTTGGTTGGTAGGCTATTAATTATTGCCTCAATTTCAGAGCCTGTTATTGGTCTATTCAGGGATTCAACTTCTTCCTGGTTTAGTTTTGGGAGAGTGTATGTGTTCAGGAATTTATCCGTTTCTTCTAGATTTTCTAGTTTATTTGCATGGAGGTGTTCATAGTATTCTCTGATGATACTTTGTATTTCTGTGGGATTGGTGGTGATATCCCCCTTATCATTTTTTATTGCATCTATTTGATTCTTCTCTCTTTTCTTCTTTATTAGTCTTGCTAGCAGTCTATCAATTGTGTTTATCTTTTCAAAAAACCAGCTCCTGGATTCACTGATTTTTTGAAGGTTTTTTTTGTGTGTCTATCTCCTTCAGTTCTGCCCTGATCTTAGTTATTTCTTGCCTTCTGCTAGCTTTTGAATGTATTTGCTCTTGCTTCTCTAGTTCTTTTAATTGTGATGTTAGGGTGTCAATTTTAGATCTTTCCTGCTTTCTCTTGTGGGCATTTAGTGCTATAAATTTCTCTCTACACACTGCTTTAAATGTGTCCCAGAGATTCTAGTATGTTGTGTCTTTGTTCTCATTGGTTTCAAAGAACATCTTTATTTCTGCCTTCATTTTACTATGTACCCAGCAGTCATTCAGGAGCAGGTTGTTCAGTTTCCATGTAGTTGAGCGGTTTTGAGTGAGTTTCTTAATCCTGAGTTCCAGTTTGATTGCACTGTGGTCTGAGAGACAGTTTGTTATAATTTCTGTTCTTTTAAATTTGCTGAGGAGTACTTTACTTCCAACTATGTGGTCAATTTTGGAACAGGTGCGATGTGCTGAGAAGAATATATATTCTGTTGATTTGGGGTGGAGAGTTTTGTAGACGTCTATTAGGTCCGCTTGGTGCAAAGCTGAGTTCAATTCCTGGATATCCTTGTTAACTTTCTGTCTTGTTGATCTGTCTAATGTTGACAGTGGGGTGTTAAAGTCTCCCATTATTATTGTGTGGGAGTCTAAGTCTCTTTGTAGGTCTCTAAGGACTTGCTTTATGAATCTGGGTGCTCCTGTATTGGGTGCATATATATTTAAGACAATTAGCTCTTCTTGTTGAATTGATCCCTTTACCATTATGTAACGGCCTTCTTTGTCTCTTTTGATCTTTGTTGGTTTAAAGTCTGTTTTATCAGAGACTAGGATTGCAACCCCTGCCTTTTTTTTGTTTTGTTTTCCATTTGCTTGGTAGACCTTCCTCCATCCCTTTATTTTGAGCCTATGTGTGTCTCTGTACATGAGATGGGTCTCCTGAATACAGCACACTGATGGGTCTTGACTCTTTATCCAGTTTGCCAGTCTGTTTCTTTTAATTGGAGCATTTAGCCCATTTACATTTAAGGTTAATATTGTTATGTGTGAATTTGATCCTGTCATTATGATGTTTGCTGGTTATTTTGCTCATTAGTTGATGCTGTTTCTTCCTAGCCTCAATGGTCTTTACAATTTGGCATGTTTTTGCAGTGGCTAGTACCGTTTGTTCCATTCCATGTTTAGTGCTTCCTTCAGGAGCTCTTGTAGGGCAGGCCTAGTGGTGACAAAATCTCTCAGCATTTGCATGTCTGTAAAGGATTTTATTTCTCCTTCACTTATGAAGCTTAGTTTGGCTAGATATGAAATTCTGGGTTGAAAATTCTTTTCTTTAAGAACGTTGAATATTGGCCCCCACTGTCTTCTGGCTTGTAGAGTTTCTGCTGAGAGATCAGCTGTTAGTCTGATGGGCTTCCCTTTGTGGGTAACCTGACCTTTCTCTCTGGCTGCCCTTAACATTTTTTCCTTCATTTCAACTTTGGTGAATCTGACAATTATGTGTCTTGGAGTTGCTCTTCTTGAGGAGTATCTTTGTGGCGTTCTCTGTATTTCCTGAATTTGAATGTTGTCCTGCCTTGCTAGGTTGGAGAAGTTCTCCTGGATAATATCCTGCAGAGTGTTTTCCAACTTGGTTCCATTCTCCCCGTCACTTTCAAGTACACCAATCAGATGTAGATTTGGTCTTTTCACATAGTCTCATATTTCTTGGAGGCTTTGTTCATTTCTTTTTACTCTTTTTTCTCTAAACTTCTCACTTCATTTCATTCATTTGATCTTCAATCACTGACACCCTTTCTTCCAGTTGATCGAATCGGCTACTGAAGCTTGTGCATTCGTCACGTAGTTCTCCTGCCATGGTTTTCAGCTCCATCGGGTCATTTAAGGACTTCTCTACACTGGTTATTCTATTTAGCCATTCATCTAAACTTTTTTCAAGGTTTTTAGCTTCTTTTTTTTTTTTTTTTTTTTTTTTTTGAGAGGGAGTCTCGCTCTGTCACCCAGGCTGGAGTTCAGTGGCGCAATCTCGGCTCACTGCAAGCTCCGCCTCCCGGGTTCACGCCATTCTCCTGCCTCAGCCTCTCCGAGTAGCTGGGACTACAGGCGCCCGCCACGACGCCCGGCTAATTTTTTATATTTTTTAGTAGAGACGGGGTTTCACCGTGGTCTCGATCTCCTGACCTCGTGATTCGCCCGCCTCGGCCTCCCAAAGTGCTGGGATTACAAGCGTGAGCCACCGCGCCCGGCTGGTTTTTAGCTTCTTTGTGATGGGTTCTAACTTCCTCTTTTAGCTCAGAGAAGTGTGATCATCTGAAGCCTTCTTCTCTCAACTCATCAAAGTCATTCTCCATCCAGCTTTGTTCTATTGCTGGTGAGGATCTATGTTCCTTTGGAGGGGGAAAGGCACTCTGATTTTTAAAATTTTCATCTTTTCTCTGTTTTTTCCCCATCTTTGTGGTTTTATCTACCTTTGGTCTTTGATGTTGGTGATGTACAGACGGGTTTTTGGTGTGGATGTCCTTTCTGTTTGTTAGTTTTCCTTCTAACAGTCAGGACCCCCAGCTGCAGGTCTGTTTGAGTTTGCTGAAGGTCCACACCAGACCCTGTTTGCCTGGGTATCACAGTGGAGGCTGCAGAACAGCAAATATTGCTGAACAGCAAATGTTGCTGCCTGATCATTCCTCTGGAAGCTTTGTCTCAGAGGGGTACCCGGCCATGCGGGGTGTCAGTCTGCCCCTACTGGGGGGTGCCTCCCTGTTAGACTACTCGAGGGTCAGGAACCCACTTGGGGAGGCAGTCTGTCCTTTCTCAGATCTCAAACTCTGTGCTGGGAGAACCACTACTCTCTTCAAAGCTGTCAGACAGGGACATTTAAGTTTGCAGAGATTTCTGGTGCCTTTTGTTCGGCTATGCCATGCCCCCAGAGGTGGAGTCTACAGAGGCAGGCAGGCCTCCTTGAGCTGCAGTGAGCTCCACCCAGTTCGAGCTTCCTGGCCGCTTTATTTACCTACTCAAGCCTCAGCAATGGCGGGCTCCCCTCCCCCAGCCTTGGTGTCGCCTTGCAGTTTGATCTCAGGCTGCTGTGCTAGCAGTGAGCAAGGCTCCATGGGCGTGGGACCCTCTGAGCCAGGCACAGGATATAATCTCCTGGTGTGCCATTTGCTAAGACCATTGGAAAAGCGCAGTATTAGGGTGGGAGTGTCCCAATTTTCCAGGTGCCATCTGTCACAGCTTCCCTTGGCTAGGAAAGGGAATTCCCTGACCCCTTGCCTTCCTGGGTGAGGTGATGCCTCGCCCTGCTTTGGCTCACGCTTGGTGGGCTGCACCCACTGTCCTGCACCCACTGTCCAACAAGCCCCAGTGAGATGAACCCAATACCTCAGTTGGAAATGCAGAAATCACCCGTCTTTTGTGTTGCTCACTCTGGGAGCTGTGGACTGGAGCTGTTCCTATTCGGCCATCTTGGAACCCAACCCAACTCTGGCATTTTTTGGTTTTCTCTGTGTATTGACTATGATTATAGAGGATAAATGGATATTGATATTATTAAATCATCATTTACAGAAGGCATACAACTTATATCCTTTAAACAAAGTTCTCCAACCAGTAGGGTATACTTGCTTGTAGTGCTTACAGCTGCCACCATTCTTCACTGGGGCTCAGAGTGGATGCCCAGAGGAAAAAAACAAATGAATCTTTTAGCTCCTAGTTACTGTTAGCATTTTTACTGGAAAACAATTTAAAAAATGACACAAGTAAGTCTTCACCTATCAAGGCTGAGTGTGGTGGCCTATACTTGTAATCCCTGTACTTTGGGAGGCCAAGGCAGGAGGATCTCTTGAGTCCAGGAATTTGAGACCAGCCTGGGCAACAAAGCAAGACCCCATCTCTACAGAAAGTTAAAATTTAGCTGGGCATGCTGGCACACCCCTATAGTCCCAGCTACTTGAGAGGCTGAGGTGGGAGGATCCCTTGAGGTCACGAGTTGGAGTCTACAGTGAGCTGTGATTACAGTGTGAGTATACACTGCACTCCAATCTAGGTGAAAGAGACCCTGTCTCTCAAAAAACAAGTGATTCTCTTGGGAAGAGATTTTTTTAAAAAGTCTGCTCCTCTATTGATGATAACCTTGAATGTAAATGGATTAAATTCTCCCACTTAAAAGATAGAGATTGACTGAATGGATTAAAAACCACCACCATGACTTGACTATATGCTGCCTATAAGAAACCTCACCTGTAAAGACAGGCCAAAAGTGAAGGGGTGGAGAAAGATACTGCATACAAATGGAAACCAAAAAAGAGCAGAAATAACTATACTTACATGAGATAAAATAGACTTTAAGTCAAAAACTGTAAAAAGAGAGAAAGAAGGTCATTATGTAATGATACAAGGATCAATTCATGCAAGATATAATCATATTGTTTTATTAAGAACATTTTTTTGTAGAGATGGGGTTATGCTATGTTGCCTGGCTCGTCTCAAACTCTGGGTCTCAAAGCAGTCCTCCTGCTTTGGCCTCCCAAGGTGCTGGGATTATAGGCATGAGCCACTGTGCCAGGCCTGAGGATATTATAATTATAAATATATATGTACCCCACACTGGATGACCCAGATATAAAGCAAATGTTATTAGATTTAAAGGGAGAAATAGACTCTAATACAATAGTAATTGAGGACTTCACTCTCAGCATTGGACAGATTTTCTAGACATAGAACCAATAAATACTTGATTTAAATTGCACTTTACACCAAAGGGACCTGACATTTACAGAACATTATAATAGCTGCAGAACATTGTAATAGCATCAGCACATGGAACATTCACCAGACTAGTTCTGGAACCTACTTCCTGCCTTAGTGTTCTTTCCACCACAGTGCATGATAATTCCGACCGAATGCCTTTTATTTGTACCTTATTAGTTGTAGGGGGAAAGCTTTTTCATGTACAAAAATGCTGTAATTTTCTGATTTAATAAAGTAATTCCACTACTGTTTTTATTTACTTCTTGATATACATGTTTTAAATGTATCCTTTCATTTCCTCCTTAGTCCCGAAGTATATCATTGTTTACAAAACAGTTTTTTACCCCCTAAAAAGCTTATTTTTATTTGGTTAAGCTTTTCTGTAAGAATGCCTGGGATGAGCCCAAAGTGAATGTACCCCTGCAAAAAGGGCAGATGAAAGACGGTGTGTAGCTTTAATTTCTATTTTTGGGGAACTCAACTATCAAATGGTTAAGGAATAAGATTCCTTACGTGGTTCTTGTAAGCAAATTGAGATTTTGGTTGGGGGCTTGTTGAAAGTGACATTTTCATGTTTTTCAGACAAAATGAGATATTTGGGGCCAGGTTCAGGCCTGTGCATGGTGTATACTGAGTGATCGATTTTCTCACTTTGAGTGTGTCAAACTTCTGTCTCAAGAGTCACTCCTCCAGGGCTTTCCTTTTTTTTTTTTTTTTTTTTTTTTTTCCGAGATGGAGTTTTACTCTTGTTGTCCAGCCTGGAGTGCAAAGGCGCGATCTTGGCTTACTGCAACCTCCGCCTCTCAGGTTCCAGCGATTCTCCGGCCTCAGCCTCCAAAGTAGCTGGGATTACAGGCATGTGCCACCACGCCCTAATTTTGTATTTTTAGTAGAGATGGGGTTTCTCCATGTTGGTCAGGCTGGCCTCGAACTCCCGACCTCAGGTGATTCGCCCACCTTGGCCTCCCAAAGTGCTGGGATTACAGGCGTGAGCCACCACGCCCGGCCTTCAGGGCTTTCTGTCCCTTTCAGCATCAATGTCAACATGTCAGGGATGGTCTTTATTTCTCAGTTTCCTTCTGAGACAAACTCCTTGAACGTGTAGCCTTCAGTCCCGCTTCTTTCTCACCTCCCATCCTCTGATCTTGCTGCCATGCCCAGTGTGTGTTTGAACACCATGCTGAACATTTGTAGTTTTGTCTGACACATTTTTTATGAGTCTCTCCAGCAATGGTCCCCAGTCTAGTGATGGCCACCTGTCCCAAGATGGGATTCACTGGGTTTCTTCCCTCAAATTTTTAGGACTACAATTTTAAAAGACAGTTGGTTCCTCTCTTTATTACTGAGAACTATTAAATGTCTTTCTTTTTTTCTTTTCTTTTTTTTTTTTTGAGATGGAGTTTCGCTCTTGTTGCCTGGGTTGGAATGTAATGGCGCGATCTTGGCTTACTGCAACCTCCACCTCTCAGGTTCCAGCGATTCTCCTGCCTCAGCCTCTGGAGTAGCTGGGATTACAGGCATGCACCACCAGGCCTGGCTAATTTTGTATTTTTAGTAGAGACAGGGTTTCTCCATGTTGGTCAGGCTGGTCTTGAACTCCCGACCTCAGGTGATCTGCCCACCTCGGCCTCCCAAAGTGCTGGGATTACAAGCATGAGCCACTGTGCCCAGCCAAATGTCTTTCTTTTATTTAAGCCAAATGGTTCTCATTCCTGGGTACACATTAAAGCCACTAAAGGAGTTTTACCCAAATAATGATGCCAGGCTTTACCCATGAAAGACTGATTCAATCAGTCTGAACATGGATATGGGCCTTGCTCTGTCACCCACGCTGGAGTGCAGTGGCACAATCAGGGCTCACTGCAGCCTTAACCTCTTGGGCTCAAGTTATCCTCCCATCTCAGCCCACCCCTCCCAAGTAGGTGGGACTATAGGCATGTGCCACCACACCCAGCTGATTTTTTTTTTTTGAATGTTAGTTGAGATGAGGTTTCACTGTGTTGCTCAGGCTGGTCTTGAACTCAGCTCAAGTGATCCTCCCACCTCAGCCTCCCAAGTGTTGGGATTACAGGCATGAGCCACTACACCCGGCAACAAGTGATTCTAATATACATCTAGGGCCAAGAATCATAAACATGGAGCTTCACTGTGAGAGAGACCAGCCCAGAAAAGCATGGAGTAAGCCCACGCTGATCACTCTCCGTCCTGCGCAGGACTGCTGGATGGATGCTAGAGATGGACATCTGTTCCTTGTCTGCTCAGCACTTGTGGGAGACATGGCTGCTGTCCACCAAAGGCTTAGGTTTCCCTCCCATTGTGCAGAGTGGCTGCTGGGAACGGTTGCCCAGCCAGGTATGACTTTTGCAAGACTTCCTTTCACGTAGTGGGGCCCCATGGCTAGTTCTGTATGTGACCAGAGGTGGTGAAGAAATGGGTGTATCTTCTTAATCTTCTTCACCCGCTTCTGCTGGCTTGAGAGGAATGAGTGCTACTATTTTATTTTTTGTTTGTTTTTTAATTTTTATTTTTTTTTTGTCGTATTTTTTACATACAGATGGGGTTTTGCCAAGTTTCCCAGGCTGGTCTTGAACTCCCGAGCTCAAGCAATCTGCCCGCCTTAGCCTCCCAAAGTGCTGGGATTACAGGCACAAGCCACCGTGCCTGGCTTAGTGTTAGAAATTTAGAAGCCACTTGTTGAAGCTGGCACAGATACAGAAGAGAAGAAATCCGTTTCCTCAAATCACTGCTTCAAAGAAAGCTGCCCGATCAAGAACACACAGATTATGTGAGTGGTTGGGCATGGTGGCTCATGCCTGTGGTCCCAACTACTCAGGAGGCTGAGGTGGGAGGGTGGCTTGAACCAGGAAGATCCAAGCTGCAGTGAGTTGAGATCATGCCACTGCCCTCCAGCCTGGGTGACAAAGCAAGACCTCTCTCAAAAAAGAAAAATTATGTGAGCAGGAAATAGCATTTTAATGTGTTCAGACATAGAAATGTTGGGATTTGCTTGTTACAATAATTAACGTTACTCATCATCTAGCAGCCATCCCCACTGTCTGATAAAGTACCCTGCTTATTCTTTGGGGGAGCAACTACTTTTCCCTTCATCAGGGGTTGGTAAGGTTGTTTATCTCTGTGCTCTATGGCTTCCTCTCCCCAGTTTGACCCATTGCATTGGCTCACAACCCAGACTAGTCATGTTCTCCTTTTATTTTTTGGATGCATGATAAGTTCAGAGATGGGCTCATGACTCAAATTGTGCCAATGAGAATTTTCCTGAAACCTCAGCATATGGGCAGTGGGAAAGAGTTTTCCCCTTTCTCTGGACTCCTGTGTAGAGGATCTATGAGATGGTGCCACCTCATCCAGTATATCAAGGAAGGAAGAACCAAGCAATGGAGAGAGGCATCATCCATGGCATTATATGAGTCTCTGGGTCCAGCTGGGCCTGAAGCCCATTCTTGGGTTTACTGGTTATGTGAGCTGAAAGTTCACTAATATTATTGTATTCAATTTTTGTTTAGTTACTGATTTTGCTTAAGCTACTTGAGTTGAATTTTTGTCTCTTGCAGTCAAAAGAGTACTGACTTACACTCTTCCCCACTACAGTTCCAGCTCCAGCCTCCACTCTCTGGACTTCATAGTTCATAAACCCTATCTCACTGCTCTACTGGAGTGGTTAAGAGGCATTCAAAACTCACTTGCTCCAAAGTGAACTCTGGATTCTGCCAGTTCCCAAATCTGCTCATCTCCGAGTCTTTCCATTCAGTGAATGGTAACAGTTAATTGCTTGAACTCAGAATTTAGATTACTCTTTTTTTTTTTTTTTTTTTTTGAGACGGAGTTTCACTTTTTGCCCAGGCTGGAGTGCAGTGGCTCAATCTCGGCTCACCGCAACCTCTGCCTCCCGAGTTCAAATGATTCTCATGCCTCAGCCTCCCAAGTAGTTACAGGCATGTGCCACCACGCCCGGCTAATTTTGTATTTTTAGTAGGGATGGGTTTTCTCCATGTTGGTCAGGCTGGTCTCGAACTCCTGACCTCAGGTGATCCACCTGCCTTAGCCTCCCAAAGTGCTGGAATTACAGGCATGAGCCACCGCGCCTGGCCTAGGTTACTCTTAAGTCTTCTCTTTCTTTCCCTTCCTTTATCCAATTTAGCGGCAACTCTACCTCCAAAATATAACCTTCTCCTCCCTATACTCTCTCACCTGCACTTCTCCAAAGGCCCCGTAAATGGTCTTCCAGCTTCCATTCCTGCCTCCCCTTAACTCATTCCTTATAGAGCAACCAGGAGAATCCTACAGTTGTGCATTCTTCTGCTTGAAACTGTCCAGTGTCATTCTTTTGCTCTTAAAGCCTAAAATCCTCTACCAAGATGTTCACGGTCTTGCATGGTCTGGCTCTTGCCTGCTTCTGTAGTCTCATCTCACACCCTCTCCCCTTTGCTTGGTATGTGCCAGGTGTTCTGGATTCCGTCTTTCCCAGGCCACCTGCAGCCCTTTTGCACATTTGGGCCTTTGAACCTGTTGTTCCCTCCACCTAAGAAGTTACTCCTCTTTCTTCTCATGGCCTCACTTCCCCAAGAGGCCTCCCCTGACCATCCTATTTAACCTATTATTTCCTTCATAGGAGAGTCTACCATTATCTTGGCTATATACTCTTTTATTTGTCTATTATCTGTCTCTCCCCATTAGAATGTAAGCTTCAAGATGACAGGAACCTTGTACCATAGCTGACTCTCCGGGCACTGTGTCTAGTATGTAGTCGTTGCTCAAATATAAACTCTCCCCTGCCTGTGGCAGGCCCTGCGAGGTTCTAACAATGCAGTTTGAAACCCCCAGACTAGAAATTGTCTATGGTCCCTATTGATTCCAGGGTTTATGATTCTCCTGAACTAAAGCATATCAAATATGATATCTCAATTAATATCATGTATGTTGCAGTGATAGATATATAGCCATGTCTTTTGGAATTGTAGCTGTCTCCATGGAATAAGTTTTCCAACAGGAAGTCAACAGTGTTTGTCTTAGCTTAGGCTGCAATAACAAAATATCATAGACTGAGTGGCTTAAACAAGAGACAATTATTTTCTCATAGTTCTTGATGCTGGACATCCAAGAACTGGCAAGGACTCTCTTCCTGGTGTACAAAAAGCTGGCTAACTTTTTGCTGTGTTCTTCACACGACAGAGAGAGAGTGAGAGAGAGAGTGAGAGAGAGCAAGAAAGAAAGAGAGAGAGAGAGAGCTACAGTCCTATCAGATTCAAGCTCTACTCTTATGACTTCATTGAATCTTTTTTAAAAAAATTTCCATAGGTTATTGGGGTACAGGTGGTATTTTGTTATGTAAGTTCTTTATTGGTGATTTGTGAGATTTTGGTGCACCCATCACCTGAGAGTATACACGGCACCCTATTTGTAGTCTTTTATTCCTCACTCCCCTCCCACCCTTCCCCCCAAGTCCCCAAAGTCCATTGCATCATTCTTATGCCTTTGCATCCTCATAGCTTAGCTCTAACATATCAGTGAGAACACACAATGTTTGGTTTTCCACTCCTGAGTTACTTCACTTAGAATAATAGTCTCCAATCTCATCCAGGTCGCTGCAAATGCTGTTAATTCATTCCTTTTTATGGCTGAGTAGAATTCCATCATATATATATATATATGAATGATGGGATATATATATATATAATGGAATATATATATGATAGAATATATATATGATGGAATATATATATGATAGAATATATATATGATGGAATATATATATGATAGAATATATATATGATGGAATATATATGATGGAATATATATATGATGGAATATATATGATGGAATATATATATGATGGAATATATAGATATGATGGAATATATATATGATGGAATATATAGATATGATGGAATATATAAATGATGGAATATATATATGATGGAATATATATATGATGGAATGTATATATGTATGATGGAATATATACATAATGGAATATATATATATGATGGAATATATATATATATATATATCACAATTTCTTTAGTCACTCATTGATTGATGGGCATTTGGGTTGGTTCCACAATCAAATTGTGCTGCTATAAACATGTGTGTGCTTGGGCCAGTTGCGGTGGCTCATGCCTGTAATCCCAGTATATATATATATATATTACAGTTTGTTTATCCATTCATTCATTGATGGGCATTTGGGTTGGTTCCACAATTTTGCAATGCAAATTGTGCTGCTATAAACATGCATGTGCTTGGACTGGGTACAGTAGCTCACGCCTGTAATCCCACCGCTTTGAGAGGCCTAGCTGAGTGGATCACCTGAGGTCAGGAGTAAAAAATCGGCCTGGCCAACATGGTGAAGCCCCGTCTCTGCTAAAACTACAAAAATTAGCTGGCTGTGATGGTGCATGCCTGTAATCCCAGCTATCTGGGAGGCTGAGGCAGGAGAATTGGTTGAACCTGGAGGCAGAGGTTGCGGTGAGCTGAGATCATGCCACTGCACTCTAGCCTGGGAAACAAGAGTGAAACTCTGTCTCAGAAAAACAAACAAAAAAAACCATGTGCAAGTATCTTTTTCATATAATAACTTATTTTCCTCTGGGTAGATACCCAGTAGTGAGATTGCTAGATCAAATGTTAGTTTTACTTTTAGTTCTTTAAGGAATCTCCACATTGTTTTCCACAGTGGCTGTGTGTCCGGAATTGGATCCTTCCAGTGGGTTCTTGGTCTTGCTGACTTCAAGAATGAAGCCGCGGACCCTCGCGGTGAGTGTTACAGCTCTCAAAGATGGTGTGTCCGGAGTCGTTTGTTCCTCCCGGTGGGTTCGTGATCTCGCTGACTTCAGAAGTGAAGCTGCAGACCTTCGCAGTGAGTGTTACAGCTCTTAAAGGTGGTGCGTCCAGAGTTGTTTGTTCCTCTGGTGGGTTCATGGTCTCGTTGACTTCAGCAATGAAGCTGCAGACCCTTGTGGTGTTACAGTTCATAAAGGTAGTGCAGACCCAAAGACTGAGCAGCAGCAAGATTTATTGTGAAGAGCGAAAGAACAAAGCTTCCACAGCATGCAAAGGGACCCCAGTGGGTTGCCGCTGCTGGCTTGGGTGGCCAGCTTTTATTCCCTAATTTGGCCACGCCCACATCCTCCTGATTGGTCCATTTACAGAGCGCTGATTGTCCATTTTACAGAGTGCTGATTGGTCCATTTTACAGAGTGCTGATTGGTGCATTTACAGTCCTTTAGCTAGACACAAAAGTTCTCCAAGTCCCCATCCGACCTAGAAGCTCAACTGGCTTCAGCTCTCAGCTGTACTAATTTACATTCCCACCGGCAGTTTAGAAGTATTACCTGGACACCACGTCCAGGCCAACATCTATTGTTTTTGATTTTTTGATTATGACCATTCTTGCAGGAGTAAGGTGGTATCACATTGTGGTTTTGATTTCATTTTCCTGATCATTAGTAATGTTAAGCATTGTTTCATATGTTTGTTGCCCATTTGTATATCTTCTTTTGAGAATTTTCTATTCATGTCTTTAGCCCACTTTTTGATGGGATTGCTTGTTTTTATCTTACTGATTTGTTTGAGTTTGTTGCAGATTCTAGACATTAGTCCTCTGTCAGGTGTATTATGAAGATTTTCTCCCACTCTGTGAGTTGTCTGTTTACTCTAATGACTGTTCCTTTTGCTGTGCAAAAGCTCTTTAGTTTAATTATGTCCCAACTATTTATCTTTGTTTTCATTGCGTTTGCTTTTGGGTTCTTGGTCATGAAATCCTTGCCTAAACCAATGCTTAGAAGGTGTTTTCCAATGTTATCTTCTAGAATTTTTATAGTTTCAGATTTTAGATTTACGTCTTTAATCCATCTTGTGTTGATTTTTGTGTAAGGTGAGAGATGAGGATCCAGTTTCATTCTCCTTCATGTGGCTTGCTAATTATCCCAGCACCATTTGTTGAAAAGGGTGTCCTTTCCCTACTTTATGTTTTTGTTTGCTTTGTCAAATATCAGTTGGCTTTAAGTATTTGGGTTTATTTCTGGGTTCTCTATTCTGTTCCATTGCTCTATGTGCCTGTTTTCATACCAGTACCACGCTGTTTTGGTGACTATGGCCTTATAGTATAGTTTGAAATCAGGTAGTGTGATGCCTCCAGGTTTCTTCTTTTTGCTTAGTCTTGTTTGGCTATGCAAGCTCTTTTTTGGTTCCATATGAATTATAGAATTGTTTCTTTTAATTACATGAAGAATGATGGTGGTATTTTGATAGGGGTTGTGTTGAATTTGTAGATTGCTTTTGGCAGTATGGTCATCTTTGCAATATTGATTCTACCTATCCATGAGCATGAGATATGTTTCCATTTGTTTGTGTTGTCTGTGATTTCTTTCAGCAGTGTTTTGTAGTTTTCCTTGTAGAGGTCTTTCGCCTCCTTGGTTAGGTATATTCCTAAGTATTTTATTTTATTTTTTTGCAGCTATTGTAAAAGGGGTTGAGTTCTTGATTTGATTCTCTGTTCGGTTGCTGTCGATGGATACAAGAGCTACTGATTTGTGTACACTAATCTTGTATCCAGAAACTTTGCTGAAGTCTTTTATAAGTTCTAGGAGCTTTCTGGAGGAGTCTTCAGGGTTTTTTGAGGTAAACAATCATATCATCAGTAAACAGGGACGGTTTGATTTCCTCTTTACTGATTTGGATGCCCTTTATTTCTTTCTCTTGTTCAATTGCTCTGACTAGGGCTTCTAGAACTGCGTTGAAGAGGAGTGGTGAGAGTGGGCATCCTTGCCCTGTTTCAGTTCTCAGAGGGAATGCTTTCAACTTTTCCCCATTCAGTATGATGTTGGCTGTGGGTTTGTCATAGATGGCTTTTATTACATTAAGGTATGTCCCTTGTATGCTGATTTTACTGAGAGTTTTAATCATAAAGGGATGCTGGGCTGGGCACAGTGGCTCACGCCTATAATCCCAGTGCTTTGGAAGGCCAAGACGGGCTGGTTTCACTCCCACAGTGCCCCCACCAACAGCCCCAGCAGAGCTTCAGAACTTGCCCCAGGCTACCCACCTCCCAGCTGTGAAAGAAAAGGGCTTTGGTTCTTTCCTTGCCTATGGAGTCTGCACACCAGATTCGCAACCCCTGAGTTCTGGCCAGGAGGCTTCTCATCCAGTTCAAATTGTTACAAAGTTCAGCTGGAGACTTCCTTCTTCCCGTGGCATCCTTCCCCCACCGCCCCCATGCCTCTGGCCACCCTCCTGAAGGGTGCCTGGTGGTGCCAGGCAGGAATGGTCTGCTTGGGGGCCAGTGAGCTCCCAGCGCCTTTCTGCTGCTGCTTCTACCCCTGTAATTCACTCAGCTCTGTAATTCACTCAGCTCTCTAAACTGACTCAGCTCCAGGTAAGGTCAGAAACTTCTCCCGTGGAGCTGCACCTGCTCGGAGGAAGAGGATATTCTTCCTCTTCTGGGTCTTACAAAGTTGCCCCACAAGTTAGCTTAGGCCTTGCTAGCAGACTTCTCCCTCCTTGAGTCCTGGCCTGGTACCCTACTCCCATTTCTAGGGAATTCATCTTTGCCAAGGCTGTTGAGGTTGGGGTGGGGAGTGAAAAATTATTTTGTCTTTATTATACCCTCTAGATGAACCTCTTCTCTTAAAGTCCCCATTTTAGAGTATGCCTTGGGGCTCATCTGAAAATCAACAAACCATCTGCCATCTGCTCTGAGTTTCAGATTTAATTCCTAGGCATGCCTCAAGGTTAAAAGACCTCTGTTTCCTTTGCTCTCCAGCAACTTCTAAGGTCATTGTCCCTAAAAAGCTCCGTTTTCCATCGACCAAGTAAATCTCAGAATTCTTTTTTTCTATTAACTTAAATATATTTGTTCCATAACCGGTAGGTGGCAGTATTTCTACACTTTTCTTCCTTTCATGTACTAGGATTTACCTAAAAGCAGAGTGGGTTCAGGGTGTTGGAACAGTCTTAAAGGAGTTCTCCTAAGACACATATTACCCAGAAGTTTTTTGTTTTGTTTTTTTAGATAAAACAGAGTCTCACTATGTTGCCCAGGCTGGTCTTGAACTCTTGGGCTAAAGAGATACCCCTGCTTTAGCTTCCTGAGTACCTGAGATTACAGGTGTGTGCCACCAAGCAGAGCTCTACCGAGAACTTTTTTTTTGTTCACTGAGAACTGATAATCTTTTACTTTATTCTCATTATCAAACTTTTAAATTATTTTTATTCTGAGACAATCTAAAATTTACATAAAAGTTGCGATTATAGAGTACAAGAACCTTAGTTTTTCTAGAGTCACTGGGGTGTAAGTTGCTGATGTGATGTCCCATCACCGCTGAATACTTTATGTGCGTTTCCAGCAAACAAGGCCATTTTCCTACATAGCCACCATATGGCCATCAAAATCAGGAAATTTACGTTGATACATTACCATCTTGTAATCCTCAGATACCATTCAGATGCCATTCACCAATTGTTCCAATAGTGCTCTTTGTAGCAAAACCCAGTCCACAATCACCCCGTGTATTTACTTATCATATCTCCTACCATCCTTCAAACTGGACTGGCTCCATAGTCTTTCCCTGTCTTCCATTACCTTGATACTTTTGAGATTACACACATTATTTTGTAGCATGTCCCTCAATTTGGAATTGTCTAAATTTTGTAATATCAGATTCAAGTTATGCATATTTGGCAGACATCTCATTGCATACTATCAGATGGCACACCGTGTTGATTTGTCTCATTATCAGTGATGTTAATTTTGATCACTTGATTCTCCTTGTGTCTGCCAGATTTCTCCTTTGGAAACACATTCTCTTTCCCTTTGTAGCTAATAGGACTTTTGTGAGGAGTTACTTTGAGACTATGTATCATGTTTATTATCAAACTTTCAAATTATTCATTTATTTATTCATTTATTTATTTATAGACTGATGAATTTCTATTTCTTTCAATAGGTTATTTTGATGCTCAAATTGTTTCAGATTTAGTTAGTGGAAAGTACTTCAAGATGTCTATTATGACCTCTTGATATGCCCATCAATAATTTCTGGCACAACATGTTCAAAGTTCAAATTGTATTTCCTCTGATCCCAAAGCAGCCATTTCTCCTCAGAGCCCTGGGTCTTTTTGTGTAGAGTGGTTTCAAGTGAGCTCATTGCTATTGGAGTATCATTGCTTGTGGGTCTTTTTGATGGGCAGAGCTAAATACCTATATAGATATATAGATATATATCTATAGCTATACATATATACATATACACACATACTTACAGATATTTTTATATGTACATATACATATACAAAAATATATACATATATGTATAGATATATGTATGTATACATATATATCAGACAAATACAGCTACATTTATTTCTATATTTATATATATTGAAAACCATGAATTCACAAAAGAGCTGTGTACATAATTTGCAAGGCACAGTGCAAAATGAAAATATGGTGTCCCTTGTTCAAAAAGCAGAAAAAAAGAGCCATTAAAGGTACTGAAATATAGATCTTTGCTGTATTTTTCACAGCCTCTCTTAGCTTTTCACAGTATTGTTGTTTGCTATTTAATGCCATTCTAAGGAAAGAATAATTTAAAATTTAAATTACTAGCATTAATTTTAACATTCATCTTTATGTTGTACAGTGATAGTTTTCTTTTCTTTTCTTTTCTTTTTTTTTTTTTGGAGATGGAATCTTGCTCTGTCGCCCAGGCTGGAGTGCAGTGGCACGATCTCGGCTCACTGCAACCTCTGCCTCCCGGGTTCAAACGATTCTCCTGCCTCAACCTCCCGAGTAGCTGGGACTACGGGCGTGTGCCACCACACCCAGCTAACTTTTGTATTTTTAGTAGAGATGGGGTTTCACCATGTGGGCCAGGCTGATCTCGAACCCCTGACCTCAGGTGATCTGCCCACCTCAGCCTTCTAAAGTGCTGGGATTACAGGTGTGAGCCACCGCGCCTTGCCGTAATGCTAGTTTTCAATGCAAATATAAGAGCATTTAACTCATATGGGGACTCACTGATAATGACACAATGCATAATTTGCAGATCGTACAGGAGTATTTTGTTCCTACCAGAAAGGTGGAAACACCGTACAGCGCTAACTCACCTGTTTTTATTTCCTCCTGATATATGCACATTCTATGACACTCTCTGCCTTTGGCTTACTGATGAGTAAGGGAGGATGGAGAGGAACAGGAATGATGTGGAGCCCTCTCTTTGCTTTTCCTTCTACATCACTATTCTCTGTGTAGCTGGCTGGTTAAAACAAAATTACACGAGTCATAACGAACATGACAGGGTTCCTTGGTCTTTTGTGTTCCCTTCATTACTTTAGAAAATGGTTCTAGTTGAAATGCAGAGTGTGGCTCCTGGAGCTGTCAGTGCCCTGTTACTCTTTCACAAATGTGGCATGTACTTGCTGTGTTCTTGGTTTGGGTCTCACCGAGTGCCACTCATCATGGGCTACAGGAATTCTGTGCTCCTGGGCATCACCAATGTTATGCATGTGACATCTGGGAACTGCAGACGTGGGCGTTGTGCCTGTCTCCTCTGCTCATTCACATGTTCTGTGTCCTGTTGGACTTCACATCCAAAACACAAGTTCAAAGATAAAATTATTAAGGATTTCCAGATGGTGCCAGTAGAGCATTAAACAAAGCAAGGATCTTCTGGATATGGTCCCCGTGCATCTGCACAGGTCCCACCGTCTAAGAAGCTGGCCTTGGCTCTGGCCTCCAACAACCTGGACTAAAACCCACTTGAAACCTGCATTAGATGCTGACATGACCCTGTGCAAGTGGGGACCATGGAAAAACACTCCTTCTATTTGTCTTGTATAATACATTTGAGTAGAGTATTTAGCCTACATACACAGTCCCGCACAGGCAGCCTCAATCTGCCAGAGATCAATTGTTATCATATGCCAATTTGAACGCACTGGTATAGTTCTCCTTTTTCTTACCCATCTAGAAAACATTTCCTAAGGCAAGAACTCATGCTTCAAGTTCTTTTTTTCTGAATCCTTTGTTCTGACTTACTTAGGTTACCAGGTTGCCATAGTCAGTTTTCAGACATGTGAAGGGGCAGTAGGGGAACCGCCCGTGCGAATGCCAATCATGATGCTGTATATTTATTTTATTCCCTTCACTTCCTGCCTGGGAGTTTCTTTCCACAAGAAGGTAATCCGATTTGTGTAAGTTATAATTCTCAATTCCTATTTCCTCAGATGTTTCTCTTGTGCCTTCTGTCTGGGAAAATCCCCTTATTCTTCATGATTCGGTGTAACGGTGCCTTTTTTTGAGGTCCCAGGCCAAATCGATCACTCCCTCTGCTCCTCCCTCTTTTCTGGTACTTGCTGGTTTAATCTGCTTCTAGGTCTGCTTTCTCCACAGCTTCCAGTTTCTCAGGATGGGAATGGGGCTCTTACTCACTTTTGTGTCCTGAAAGCTTATCGCAGGGCTTGACACCTAGTGCGTGTCAATTTAAAATGGGGAAAACTTAGAACTGAACAGCTCTTTCCTTGAGTGTTTCCTTCTCACGTTTTATTTTAGTCCATCGTTTTTCTCAGTTAGGATGGCATATGTTTTTAGTTGAGGAAAACAGACTAGAAAGCATTACCCCATATGCTGATGGCTTTATTACGAATAATGAGGAGTTGTCTAAATAGACATCTCATGATCATCAGAGAGTGTAACATAAGGTAGCCCCTTCCAAAGCCCGACTGTCATTCTGAAGGCTCATTGCTAAGCACACTGCATGATTGGTTCAGTTTATTTAAGCTTCTGAAAAGTAAAAATGTTTAAAGACATTTCTGACTCTTTACTAAGATTAAAAAAAAAAAATCCGAGCTACAAATAGTATTTGGTAAAATTCATTTAAAAACACTTGCCTGGTAAGAATTACTGTGGGTATCCTTAATGGCCTACAGCTTGGACTTCAAGGGTCCATTTCTGTGTTGAGGGGTCCTGGAACCATCCCCTGGGAAATGATGGCCCTGCCTCTGGCTGCCATCCCGGGCCGCCTCCTGTGGAGTGAATGGCACATTGTAGTTTATTCTAGAGACCCTGCCTCAATCCTGTTGGTTCACAAGGAGGGGTGGACCTGTCCGTAATTTGTGACATATACTGTAATTTTACTTTGGATAATTGTCAGAGCAAAACCCCAAACTCTGCTTACCAATATTTATACAAATTAATAAATAATAATTATAGAAATTTGTCTGAAGCATGACTGCCTAGTACATTACACAGTAATCCATAAGTGATAGATTTTGCTCTCTCCCCACCCTCAACATGGGCTTCCTCTTCTTTGTTATAATGATTATAAAGTCTATCTGTTCTTTGGACTTTGCTAGATGCTCTAGAAATTATTCTTGAATGGGGCAGACCACTGGGCTGCTACCCAAGTGCCCTGAGTTATTGTGGCCTTTTGTAGACCTCCATTCACTGAACAGGTGGGGAGAAGAAAGTAGCTGAGCGCTTGGGCTGTGGAGACCAATGGCCCTGATCTGAACCCTGCTCTGATCCTGGCTCTTCCTCTTGCCAGCCGTGTACCGCTGGCAGGTTACCTGACCTCTCTGCCTCAGTTTCCTCATCTGTAACATGGGTTAAAGATACCCTTGACAGGGTTGTGGCAATGATGAAACAAATAATTCATGGACAGCACTTAACACAGTGCCTGGCCCATAGTAAGTACTCTCTCTCTCCATATGTGTGTGTGTGTATACATATATATATATATATATATATATATATATATATTTATGGCGAGATGGGATCTCGCCATGTTGCCCAGGCTGGTCTCAAACTCCTGGGCTCAAGCAGTTCTCCTGCCTTGGCCTCCCAAAGTGTTGGGATTACAGACATGAGCCACCTTGCCCGGCTGAGATATATTTTAATGTATTTTTAAAAATTATTTTAACATAGTTATTAACTGCACATTTGTCCTTGGCCTGCATGGGAGTAACATTGTAAGACAGAGGTCTCTTGTGGTATTATGGTAAGGCTGTTGCCAAAATGTTCATTCATTCGTTTATTCAATAAGTATTTGTTGATTGACTATTACATGCCAGGCATAATTTAACTTGCTGGTGATAGAGCAATGAACAAAACATTAAATAACCCCTGCCCTCAAGAAGCTTGTATTCTAGTTGACATTGGGTGAGCAGGCAGGAAACATAATAAATAAGGAAATGACTAAATACAGGAGAGGGCGAGGGTGCTATGGAGCAGAGTAGAGTGAGACAGTGGGGAAGAGGGGCCATTATAAGAAGTGTGCATAGTAGGCCTCCCTGAGGCATCATTTGAGTGAACACTTGAAGAAAGTTGGGGTGAGACACACAGATATCTAGGGAAGATTATCCCCACTCAGGCCTCGAGGTGGAGAGATTGTCTAGGGAAGTGGTTCCCTGAGGCCTTGTTGGCCTCTGGAGGGCCACTGGCTTTTGATCTCATGAGATGGGAGGCATTGGAGGGGTATGAGTTGAGAGTACGTTGCTCAACTTGTATATCATAGCTTTCTTCTTTCCCCTCTGCCCTTGCTTTCCTCCATCCTTCTTCCCTCTCTCTGCTCCCTTTCTCCCTTTCTCTCCTCTTGCCCACCCTCTCCCTTTCTTCTTTCCTTCCTTGCTTTCTTTTAACCTCCCTCCATTCCTTTCTTTCCTTTTTCCTTCTTTCTTTTCTTTCATCTCTCTCTCTCTCTCTATTTTTTTTATTTTTGAGACAGGGTCTCACTCTGTTGCCCAGGCTGGAGTGCAATGGTGTGATCTTAGCTCCCTGTAGACTCCACCTCCTGGGTTCCAGCGATTCTTGTGCCTCACCTTCCAGGGCAGCTGGGACTACAGGTGTGCGCCACCACAGCCCAGCTAATTTTTTGTATTTTTAGTAGAGATGGGGTTTTGCTATGTTGGCCAGGCTTCATCTCTATCTCTTTTTTTTCTTCCTCTTCCCCTTCATTTTCCTCTTCCTCTCTTTCCCCTTCTCCTGGTAGATCAACATGAAATTTTTTTCCTTAAATTGCAATGTAAGGGTCAGCTGTGTTCTTTAGAGTTGAGAGATAAGATTATGAAAGATTATTTAAAGTGTGACTTGTGTGATTTCTAAAGCTGTGTTCATTGTGTTGTCAGCCAGAAAGCTAGTCTAAATCAACTCCTAGATCAAAGCGAGGGCTCCTTTTTGTCAATGGACTGTTAGATTGACGAAGCCTGACTTGGTTGTCTGTATAACTTTCTCAAAGTACTAGGTGATCTTGGAGCACTTACCACAGTTAGTCATTACCTTCTTGATTATGTGATTGCATGGTTAACAGCTGTTTCCTCCACTTGGTCACAAGCTCCATGAAGGCACAAGCCTTGCTGTTGTTTCAAAAATCAGCATTGTGGCTGAGTGTGGGGACTCATGCGTATAACCTCAGCACTTTGGAAGGCCAAAGTGAGAGAATTGCCTGAGCCCAGGAGTTTGAGACCAGCCTGAGCAAGATAGTGAGACATCCTCTCTTAAAAAAAAAAAAAAAAAAATTACCTGGGTATGGTGGCTAACCTATAATACTAGCTATTTCGGAGGCTGAGGTGAGAAAATCATTTGAGTCCAGGAGTTCGAGGCTGCAGCGAGCCGTGATTGTGCCACTGTACTCCAGCCTGGGAGACAGAGCGAGATCCTGTCTTAAAAAAAAAAAAAGAAAAGAAAATCAGCATTGTATCCCCAGAACCTGCTACAGTGTACTGTACGCTTAATAAATATTGGTTGAATGAATGAACTGAATCAGAATGACTATTTTTATTTTTTTATTCCCTTAATGCCAGAACCTATGTTATGAAACCTCTGTTTGGAGAGCTATAAGCAGACATATTGTTGGATGAAAATGTGTGTATTTAAGAATATGTCGTAAGACTACATTTTATGCTATCAAGATGCAGGCCATGGAGCCTGGGTTAGGCCGTGATTTAGCAGTTGTCTGGAATTTCCCACTCTGCTAATTTGTTGTGAAATTTCAGAGGAATGGTAAATTTTAATAAGAAACCCATTGTGTGTGTGTGTCTGTGTGTGTGTGTGTGTCTGTGTGTGTGTAAATGAAAGAATTCAGGAGACTCAATTAGCTATTTTTTAACCTTAAATTATTTTTTATTATATTTAATATGAATATGTAAAACTACAAACCTATACATCTCTATTTACACAGATCTTGTTCAATTGTAAAATAAGATTAATGTATCATTTAATCCAAACAAAGTTATGAAACCAATCTAATTCAAATTAACAGCATCAGTGAAACAAATTTGCACCTAACCTTGACAGTCTTCCTGTCTGCCCCTCCCCTCCTCTGTGGTCTTTGGCAGGCTCCGCTCTTGAGGCAATGCAATTCTGCTAACACTTTTCTTTATTCAGAATATTGCAAAATATGTATTTCTTCTGTGGTCTGCAAGGAAATTTACCTTCACTGAGTTAAAAATAATCCTTAGGCTGGGCACAGTGGCTCACGTCTATAATCCCAGCACTTTGGGAGGCCGAGGTGGGTGGATCACTTGAGGTCAGGAGTTCAAGACCAGCCTGGTCAACATAGTGAAACCCTATCTTTACTAAAAATACAAAAAAATTAGCCGGGTGTGGTGGTACATGCCTGTAGTCTCAGCTGCTTGGGAGGCTGAGGTGGGAGAATCGCTTGACCTGGGAGGGGAAGGTTGCAGTGAGCAGAGATGGCGCCACTGCACTCCAGCCTGAGTGACAGAGCTATACTCTGTCTCAAAAAAAACAAAAAAAAACAACAAAAAAAACCTTGATCTATTAAGTCTATCTATGCATAGCCCACCAAACTTAAAGTGATATTACCTGATGACCATGTAATCAAGAAGCACAACCACAAATGAAATCAGACACCTAAATAACCCAGAGCATGCTTGCATTCACTATGTTAGATTATTACTGAAATGAAGAAGTGAAAATTTAATAATCTAGGCAGAAAATTTGAGAGTCTCCAAAAATATATTGGATGATAGTAGCTTAAAAACATTAGGCTAAATAGTTACTGCCTATTTATTCAGATCCAAATAATCAATTTGGTATTTTTTTCTTTATGTACGTGGTCATGTGTGTGGGGTTTATGTGTGTGAGAGAGAGAGAGAGAGAAAGAGAGAGAAAGAAAGAGAAAGAAAGACAGAGAAGGAGGGAGAGAGAGAGAAAGAGAGAGAAAGAAAGAGAAAGAAAGACAGAGAAGGAGGGAGAGAGAGGAGTCTTTTTTTTTTTTTTTTTTGAGACAGGGTCTCACTGTGTTACCCCGGCTGGAGTGCAGTGGCACGATCAAGGCCCATTGCAGCCTTGACCTCCCTGGCTCAGGTGATCCTCCCACGTCAGCCTCCTGAGTAGCTGGGACTACAGGCGCCCACCACTACACCCGGCTAATTTCTTGTATTTTTTGTAGAGACAGAGTTTCGCCATGTTGCCCAGGCTGGTCTTGATCTCCTGGGCTCAAGCAATCCACCTGTCTCGGCTTTCCAAAGTGCTGGGATTACAGGCGTGAGCCACCGTGCCTGGCCTCCAAGAGTTATTCTTTAAATATAATTGTTTAAGCTGACTCTTCCATGTTGATGGATATATAATCTCTTAGGGAGTTTTTTGAGGAGACCTAGGCAGTGTGTTAGCTCCTGGTTATTTTCAAGATTTTTGACATTACACTGGAATTCTTGAGATGAAAGATACTCTGTAGATCTAGAAAATAAATACAAGAACTTGCAAGTGAGCGTCTTGGGCAAATGCCAATACTGTTGCTTTTTATTTTCCACTTAAGTCAAATATTTAAAAATTTGTTTGGAGATGATGTTTACCATATTGTTATATTCTAGACCATTCATTAGACAGTTTATCTAAAACTTACTGGTGTTTATATTACAACAAACAGGTTAATTATCTGCTTTTGTTCTTTCATGATTGTCATGAGGCAGATTTCAGTTAAAATGTCGTTACTTTTTTCCTCTACTTCACACAAACATTTTTTGAAGTGTTCTGTGAATTCTTCAAAAATACAGTATATATTTACTACTGCCAGAGAACGTATGTGTCTTAAATATGAGTATTTGAATTCTAACATCTGTGAACATTTGAAATAAATTTATGTTTCAAAATTAAATTGTGAAATTAATGTGGAATCTGCATCTGGAAAATGTATAGGAGTCTCAACATTTAGATGACCTTATTAAGGAAAAATACAGGGACTTCAATTTTATGTTTTATTTTCTAGTTCTGGTCTATGGAGTAGTTGAGGAATACAATATGTTAACTCAATTTGCAAAGTACACAAATGTTAAAATTTAGATTTTAATTTAATTCCAACAAACTGTATTATAGGTAGATTGTGGGATGAAAACTGTAACATGTAAAATTCTATTTCATATTCGAAAGCCATGACTATTTGGAGACCCTCATTATTACTTGATTATTTTTAGTTTTCAACCAGATGTTTAGCGTTGCACGGACCTGGCCACAGAGTAGCGCGGCAAACAGACGTATTTACTCATGTAGAATGTGGGCTATTGTGATATCCTTGGTGTCATGCCTGTTACTATGGTTTTTGCTCACTGTTCTTACTAGAGCCCTACTGTCTACTTAGTGTAATCTTAACGAGGGGAAAAAAAATCAACGTTTTGGAGGGAATAATGTATTTGTGTGTGTACTTGCAATTGCACAATTTTTATTGTGTGCAACACTAATTTGTTGAAACATTGTAGAGTATAAAAGAAAAAGCTTAAAAATATCATGTTTTTCAATTCACACTTTGCATTTTTAAGGTGCTAATAGACAAGCACCCACACTTAGGTGAACATTGAGTGAGAAGCATGCTGAACCATGAGACCGAGGGTTCGTCCAAATTGAGGGGGGACCATTAGGGTGTTTTAATTGCAAAGAAAAAGAAACTCCACTCAAGCCAGCTTTAAGAGAAAATGAAATGACTCACATACAGAAATCCAAGGCTATGGTGCACTCCAGGTCTGTTTGATCCGGCAGCTCAGTGTGGTTGGTCTTCAAGCATCCAGGTATCTTCTGACATCTGCAATATCAGTTTCATCCGCAAACTAGCTTTCTGAGGAGTCATGGTTTGGCTGCAGCTCAGCCAGGGCTTTGTGCTTCTCTGTTCACATCCAGTGGGAGAGAGTTTTATGTCTTATGGTTCTCTGAAGAGCAGAAACCCAGAAACCCAAACTTCTTGCATTGCGTTGGTTTGAATTGAGCCACATGCCCGTTTCTGAATCAATCCATTCCCTAACGGGCTTAGGCCTAGGTTCCTGAACCAATCTCTACTTAGAGGACCAAATTACAATTGTTTAGTGTAGACCAGAGAGTCCATCCATGGAGCTGGTATCAACCCCTCAAATCATGCTATTGCAACACAGTGGGGGAGTCAACCCTCTCTCCATGTATTTGCTGCAGCATGGGGAGGGAAAGAAGGAAAGATAGAATACTACTCTTTAGCAAAAGGCACAAATCCAACTGAAGACCCAGACTTTATTTTTCACTTCATTTCTTTTCATTCCTTTTCTTTCCCTATTGAGGAGGATGCAGAAAGCTGTTGTTTGGAAGCTCATGTGCTCATTCTGGCTGCTGGTTATTCCCACTGCTCCTCCATTCTGGTCTGAAGATGGATTGTCCATTTGAACTTCGATGATTTCCTGCACAGTCGCTGCTTAAATACCAGACATATTAGAATCAGCTTAGGCCTTTGGCCAGTGGTTTCTGTGTCTTTTCTTCCTAAATCTTGATGGGCTCAAATCTACTTTCAAGTGCATGTGCCTATTTTACTTCCTGAAATTATTAAAATCAGACAGTGCATTAGGCTTAGACTCTCAGGCTTCATCTACCCCATGGGTCTGGGTGGATTCTTGTCTAGTTCTCTCCCTGTAAGCCTGTCCTGTCCCATCTGAGCCTGACAGGCTCTCTCTCTGTCTCTGCAGCCTCCAGCAGAGCCCTGCTTAACTCTTGCAGGCCGAGGAGTCCTGCCCCTCTCTGTGGGCACAGCCTGAGGCATCACTTGTCAAGAGCCACCACATCTTTTCTTATCCATTTAGTAACACAAACCAACTGGGCACAGCCTGCATCTCCCAGCCCCTTGTCCACCATCCTCAGTCCCTCGGTTTCTGTGCCTTTACTCCACACCACAGCCGTTGCATTATGATACAGTTTCCCAAGCCCATCTGCTTTCCTGGTCTGTGCACAAAGATCCCCAATTATTCACTAAACCAAGTCGTGCTCATTCCTCAAGACTGTGCTCAAGCATCAGCTCTTCTGGAGTCGACGCTGCACCTCTCACACCCCACTGTCCTGTGTTTCGGGACAACTTCCTGTTCCTCCACACACAGCCTCGAGCCTAGCACAGGGTCCTCTCCTTCTGCTGTCATTGATTGAATGAGCAAATTAGCACGTGAATGAATTTGTTACTTTATCAGCAGGCCAGTTTAGAGACTATGAGGTTTTGTTCATCAAGCATTCAAAAATCATGAGATTCCCTTGTGAGCTGAATCTCTCTCTCTCTCTCTCCCCCTTCAAACTAGGAAGCAGCGTGTGGGAATAGAAGAAAACTGGATAAGAGTGGAGGTTAGTGAGGTGGAGGGGGCATGAGGAGTGGGCACAGCAGGCGGTGGGGTCTATGCCAGGTTCCTGCTGCCTGCAGGTGGTACCGGAGGGCCGTCACTGGGTGCCTGTTCCTGGAGTGGACCAGCTGGTTGTCTTAGTGCCATCAATGTGAAGGCTGCGTTCAGCCTCACTGCAGGTGGGTGGATTCCTCTGGTGATGGAGGACAGGCTGCACAGCTAACAGCTAATGCATGAACTCTCAACAGAGTGACGTCACCCCATGGGGGCAAAAGTTTATTCAAAAGTTGGGTAAAAAAATCTTGGAAATGCCAATGGTTTATGGCCCTCTAAAGTCCTTCAGTCCATGACCAATATGCAGTATATCTGTGTATTACTGAAGCAGCCTCATTGTCTGGGCAACACCCGAGGTTTATTTTCTCATGGCCATAGAGATCAAGGATGTGGACACACAAAGGGTGAGGTTAAAAGTGGAAATTTAATAGGTGAAAGAAAGTGACTAGCTCTCTGCTACAGAGAGGGGTCTGGGAAAAAATTGGTTGCTGATCTCAGGGAAATACAGGGGTTTTTATAGATGAGCTAGTGGGGAGGTGACTAGAACCAGATGTGCCAACTATGCAGGGTGTGAATCTCTGGCAGCCCCCACCCCAATCTTTTATTATGCCGTTGGGTTCTCTACCTGAGTTTCTCTGTGTTGCCCATTTCTTCCTTTCTGTATGCATGCTAACAAAAAAGGGAAGGTGGAGCTTCCACAGTGGACATGCCTGGCCCCAGGTAGCTTTTTTTTTCTATTGGCGCAGCTGCTGGCATTCCCCCATGCAAGCTACCAGCTTCCTTATCTATGTTTGGAGCTTGATCTTTCTGGCTGCTCTTTCTAAGAAGAAAATGATTTCTTGGGCTGCTTTTCGTTAAGAAGGGAAGTTTTGCTGAGGACTATTTTGCCCTCACTGTCTGCCTAAATAATTTCTTTCCATCTCTTGTATCATTACCACTTTATGGGAGGGAGTGATTAGGAAAAAAATGTCCAAAAGGCTTCCAGAGAGAAGGGTGGCGATTGAGAAAAACTGGGCTAATGAATGGTCTATAAGCTGAGGAAAGGGATTCTGACCACGGATACAATGGAAAATGATGACTTTTCTGCATGGCTAAAAGGCATCTGGCACCTGGCAGAGAGGGCGAGTGGTGCTGAGCTCAGCTGCTGTGGAGTCCAGCCCTGAACCTTATCCACCCAGAAGAGGCCTCTCCTTTAGTTTGCACATGACAACTGAGGTGCTTCTGGATGCCTTGTTCTGGCTGCCCTGCTGCTTGCACTTGGCTGTGTTGGGAGGTTCTGGCTAAAAGAAAATAAAGAAGTTTGCCCATTTATTGCCTGGCATATTTTTATTGGGCAGTTTTTCTTTGTATTACTGATTTGTAAGTTTTTAAAATAAGAGTTGAATTATGGGCAGGCCAGCCCAGCAGGGATCTGATTCATAGAGGGCACTACAATAAATCAGAAATGTGACCTCAGGGCATGTGAGTCCTTCTATTACTGGAGACTTAGTGGTCCTGCCCCGCCAGGTGCAGAAAAGTGCTCCTGCAGGAAAGAAGGAGGTGGTGTGGGAGTAAGAAGACACCAACTCGTCCCTGTGCTTTTGTCACCTGCTTGTGCTCAAGAGGCTCTCAGCTGAAAGTCAAGGCCAGCTGAAACTCTGATGCATGTCTCTGTCCTATTTCCTGGGAATCAGTTATATTACCTTCAGTTGAAATCCTTTTGTTTGCCTTCTAGATCAACTAATCCTGAAAGTCCCAAAGGAAAACTAAAGAGAGAACAAAAACTGCAGAAAAGTGAGAAACTTGCCAACTTAGTTTTTTTCCCCTAAACATTCACTCTGCATTGGCCTGGGGAAGAGGATTAGTCATGAACATGTTTATTTTTTATTTTTAAAGACAGGGTCTTGCTCTGTTGCCCAGACTGGAGGGCAGTGGTGTGATCATAGTTCACTGCAACCTTGAACTCTTAGGATCAAGGGATCCTCCCTCCTCAGCCTCCTGAGTAACTTGGGACTATAGGCATGCACCACCACACCCAGTTACTTTTCTTTGTTTGCTTTTTGTAGAGACAGAGTCTTGCTGTGTTTCCCAGGCTGGTCTTGGACTCATGGCCTCAAGTGATACTCCTGCCTTGGCTTCCCAAAATGCTGGGATTACAGGCATGAGTCATTGCTCCTCATCTTTACTGATAATTTTAACCTCTTTTCTTCTTCCACATTTGCATCTTTGATCAACCTGGTATTTATTTTGGAAGTATGCATCTACTTTAACTTTTCAATAAGAAAAGCCAGCTGCCTCAGTACCACTAATTGAATGATTCATCAGTTCTCAACTGTTGGTAATACCATCTTTATCCTATACCAAGTTTCTAAATATACATATATGTATATTTATATATAACATATACATTATATATTTATATTTATACATATACAGATCAATTTATGGGCTCACTGTTCTGATTCACTGATCTTTTTTTAATCAACACTTGCACAGACACCAAACTGTTTTTTCAAACAAGTTTCATTGAGGTATAATTTGTCAATTACACCTTGCACATATTGTATAATTGTTAATTATACAATACATTGCACATATTTAGTTTACAGTTTCATAAGTTTTGACTTATATACCAATGAAACCATCCCCACAATCACAACCGCATCATCACCCCTGAAAGTTTCCCCATGCCCCTGGCAATCCCTTCCTTCTGCCTCTCCCAAATCCAGATCCCAGCAACTGATGATTTGCTTTCACAGGGGCGGAGGGGCCTTTCCTTCCATCCTCTAAAGGTTCAATAATTTAAGTCTCTGGAATCAACTGACATTAGACAAACAGGAGAAAAGGCATACAAGTTTATTATGTGCACATGCACACAGGAACCACACAAAATATTAGACTAAAAAATGGGCCAGATGGTTGAAGCTTAAAAAGCATTTTGAGATACAGAAAGAAATGGAGCTTGGAGGCTCCTGGAGAGCGATGGTGACAAGCTATGGGAGAATAGGGGGAGGAACTGCATTGCGAACAGAGGCTGTCTTATTATGCAGGCAATCTCTCAGGTAGCCGCCTTCAGAAGAGTAGGTGAAGAGTCTGGGCATGTGACCTGGATGGAGACCTTTTGCCTCCTCTCCTGCAATACAAGTTCAACTTCTCTGGTTAATGCAGATTTCAGGGAAGGGGTTCATGACAATGGCACTCCTTCTGGAGGAACTTCCCTTAGTCAGAGAAAGAAAACTTCAGAGACAGCCCCTTCTCATGCTTTGAGAGAGAAAGAGGATAGACAGCAGGGTGGATAAAGGTCAGAGAGACCTTGGTTCTGAGGCTGCTTCTTTAGTTCAAAGCACACAGCATGTCAAAGTTTCATACTTTGGGTATCATTCTCTGAGTTCCAGCATTTTCCATCACTGTACAGGTTGTATTTTCTAGAACTTGTATCAGTGGAATCATACAGTAGGCATTTCTTTTTGTATAGATTATTTTGCTTGGCATAATTATTTTGAAATTCCTCCATGCTGTTGTGTGTATCAGGAATTCATTCCTCTTCACTGCATAGCAGTATTCCATTGTATGGATGTACCACAGTTTGTTGATCCATTTACTGATGGACGTTAGGTTGTTTATGGTGTGAGAGACCAGGATATAACTCTCCAAAATATAAAAGATGGTTGAGCTAAAGACAATTAAGATGCAGGAGAGTTCTCTGCTTTCTCTATGTTTGCCTAAAGGCAGGACAGAGGCTGGGCGTGGTGGCTCACATCTGTAATCCCAGCACTTTGGGAGGCCGAGGGGGGCAGATCACCTGAGGTCAGGAGTTTGAGACCAGCCTGATCAACATGGTGAAACCTTGTCTGTAGTAAAAATAAAAAAGTTAGCTGGGTGTGGTGGTGGGCACCTGTAATCCCAGCTACTTGGGAGGCTGAGGGAGGAGAATCTCTTGAACCTGGGAGGCAGAGGTTGTGGTGAGCTGAGATTGCGCCATTGCACTCCAGCCTGGGTGGCAGAGTGAGACTCCATCTCAAAAAAAAAAAAAAGACAGGACAGAAATTTACAGACAAAAGGTCTTTCTATTCCCCTTCCCCAACTTTTCTGCCTACAGACAGGATGTACATTCTCCTTTATTAGATAAACCCTTATTAGCTCAGATATGGCACTAGTGAAACCTGTGAACAGACTTTACTCCGTTATTGTCTTCTCCTATATTTACCTTCCCACAGTTTCCTGCCTTTGGAAGCCTGGGACTGTTTTATTTTGTCTTGTCACTTTTCTAAAATGTATTTTTTTTGGTAGATATACTATATAAGCCACACACCTAAACTACTGCCTGAGTCACTTTCCACTGAGGCATTGCGCACATTAGTAATTTTTTTTTTCTCTTGTTAATCTGTCTTTTGTTACAAAAGTCTGTCCCAACTACAAACTTATTTTTTTTTGAAACAGAGTCTTGCTCTGAGGCCCAGGCTGGAGTGCAGTGGCACGGTCTTGGCTCCCGGGTTCAAGCGATTCTTTGGCCTCAGCTTCCTGAGTAGCTGGGATTACAGGCACCCGACACCACACCTGGCTAATTTTCGTATTTTTAGTAGAGATGGGGTTTCACTACATTGGCCAGGCTGGTCTCGAACTCCTGGTCTCAAGTGTTCTGCCCACCTTGGCCTCTCAAAGTGTGGGGATCATAGGCGTGAGCCACTGCACCTGGCTTAACTACAAACTTTTGTGGGCTGAAAATATTTTTTTCTCATTCACTAGATTTTTAGTTATTACAAAGAAAGGTGATATGAACATTTGTGTACAAGTTTTGTTTGGATATATGTTTTAATTTCTCTTGGATAAATAAATATCTAGTCATGGAATGACTCCTAAAGAAAATTTCTGCCAACATTTGTTCACATATCACCAACACTATGAATAATCAATTCTTTTAATTTAGTATATAGTGACATCTCATTATAGGCTTTTTTTTTTTTTTTTTTTTTTTTTTGGAGATAGGGGTCTCACTCTGTCCCCTAGGCCAGAGTGCAGTGCCACAATCTCTGCTCACTGCAGCATTGACCTCCTAGGCTCAAACAATCCTCCTACCTCAGCCTCCTGAGTAGCTGGGACTACAGCTAATTTTTGTATTTTTTTGTAGAGATGGGGTTTTGCCATTTGCCCAGCCTCTCATTATAGTTTTAGTTAGGTATGCTAATTAAAACTAGCATCAAAGATGTTGAGCATCTTTTCACATGCTAATTTGCGTGTGTGTATCTTCTTTGGTAAGGTGTCTGTTCAGCTTTGCCCAAGTGTTTTCACTGGGTTGTTTGTTTTCTTATTATTGAGTGTTGAGAGTCCTTTATATTTTCTAGATGTAAATACTTGACCATATATGTGACTTTCTGTCTTTTTTTTTTTTTTTTAGACGGAGTCTCACTCTGTTGCCTAGGCTGGAGTGCAGTGGTGCAACCTCCACCTCCCAGGTTCAAGAGATTCTCCTGCCTCAGCCTCCTGAGTAGCTGGGATTACAGGCACCTGCCACCGCACCTGGCTAATTTTTGTAGTTTTAGTAGAGATGAGGTTTCACCATCTTGGCCAGGCTGGTCTTGAACTCCTGACCTCGTGATCCGCCTGCTTTGGCCTCCCAAAGTGCTGGGATTACAGGCATGTAATTATATATATTATATGTGCCCGGCCATATATGTGATTTTCAAATATTTTTGCAGTTTGTGACTTCTCTAGCTTTTTGATTGAAGATTTTTTTTTTTTTTTTTTTTTTTTTTGAGACGGAGTCTCGCTCTGTCGCCCAGGCTGGAGTGCAGTGGTGCGATCTCGGCTCACTGCAAGCTCCGCCTCCCGGGTTCCCGCCATTCTCCTGCCTCAGCCTCTCCGAGTAGCTGGGACTACAGGCGCCCGCCACCACGCCCGGCTAATTTTTTGTATTTTTAGCAGAGACGGGGTTTCACCGTGGTCTCGATCTCCTGACCTCGTGATCCGCCCGCCTCGGCCTCCCAAAGTGCTGGGATTACAAGCGTGAGCCACCGCACCTGGCCTTGATTGAAGATTTTTATCTCATTGTTTTGGCTTTTTTGTTTCCTAAAATATGCTTCCTGGTTTAGTGGCATCAAATAAATGTTGATATCTTACGTTTTTGTTGTTAGTGCTAAATATTTGTAACTTTCATGTGAGCTTTTCCTTAAACCATAAATTATTTTAGAAATCTGCCTTTTAATTTCTAAAGGTATTTTTATTTTTTCAATTAAAAAACTACTATTGTTTATAATGTTATTGCAATTACAGAACCTGGTTTATGTGATATAATTTTTTTTTGAACTGCATTGAGAATTGCTTTCATAAAAGACTGTATATTGCATTTATTGGGATGTATATCAAGCTATTGATTGCATTGCTTGAATCATTTGTGCTCTTATCATGCTTAATGGAACAGTTTCTGATGGAGATGTGTTGAAAAAAACCACTACGATTGTGTATTTGTCAATTTGTACTTTTACATTCTGGTAATTTTTGGCATATGTATTTCAAGGGTATTTTGTTAGGTGAAGCAAATTTATGATTTCTACATCTTATTAGTTATGTTTTCCTTTTATTATTAGCTCCCTTTTTATCTTTATTAGTATTGTTGGCCTTAATTCTATTTGACTAAATTAATACTAGTAAATTGGCCTTATTTTCAAATTTTTATGCCCAGTTTTTGAATAAAAAGCCTAGATATTCTATAAAAGACCTCTGGGAGTTTCTGTCTTTTAACTAGTGAGTCAAAATATATTTACATTTACTATAATTACTATCCATTTGGACTTCTTTCTATCATTTTATTTTATGTCATCTATGTTTTTCTTTGGTTCTTATTCTTTCTTTCTTTCTTTTTTTTTTTTGAGATTGCATTTTGCTCTGTCACTCATGCTGAAAGGTAGTGGTGTGAACACAGCTCACTGCAGCCTCAACCTTCTGGGCTCAAGTGATCCTCCCGCCTCAGCCTCCTGAGTAGCTGGGACCACAGGCAAGCACCACCACGCCCAGCTATTTTTTTTTTTTTTTTTTTTAATCTTTTGTAGAGACAGAGTTTCACCATGTTGCCCAGGCTGGTCTTGAACTCCTGGGCTCAAACAATCCTCCTGCCTTAGCCTCTCAAAATACTGAGATTCATGAGCCACCATGCTGGCCAAGTTCTTATTTCTTCTTTACTGCATTCTATTGAACTAAAAGAGCTTTTTCTTTTTTTTCTCTCTTTCTCTTTCCTTTCTTTTTATAAAAAGTTTCCCTTGTTCTTCTGTGGATTTGGAAATTATTAATATAAGTTCTATTTCTATTCACATATATATAATTTTTATTTTTCTAACAAAGTCTAAGGTTAATAAATATCTTGATCCTACTCATGAACAACGACCTTAGAATGCTGTAACTTCCCTTCAAATCCACTTATCATCTTCCATGTTGTTATCTATTATTTTAGTTCCACATTTGTTTGTAATCTCAAAGGGAGTTGTTATTTTTGTTTTTGAGATAGGTGTTTATTTAGAGTTTCCAAGTTTTCTGTTGTTTGTTTTAAGCTCATTGCTTCATGCACTCTTCTCCCTTCTGGGCTAAATTTTCTTCTTGCTGAAGTAGTAGCAGTAATTCCCCACCCTGGGCCAGGCCCACTGCAGGAGCTTGCACTCCTTGGCTCTTTCATCCTCAGTCTCTGCCTCCGGGTGGCCTGCCGCAGGGTGTTTCTCCTTGTGCCTCTGCTCCCTCCCTTACAGGCCAGCTGGAGATTTCCTCCAACCTGCCCACTCTGCAAGGTTCCTTCTTCTCTCTTTCTCCTAGCACTTTCTCTTTCTTGCTTTTGAGCTCAGGTATATACTAGTGAATAACTAACTTTACCCAGATTTCTATGCGTTTGAAATGAAGAAAGAATGCGGATGAGGGATCGCCACTGGAAGTCCAAACATTATCCTCAGAGAGTTTGGGCTAAGCTATCAGGCATTTTGTGGCATTGTAATAGCTGGTGAAACTTCAGTGAAAGAGCTCAATTTTCTGCGACTTTTTTTTTTTTTTTTTTGAGACAGAGTCGGCTGGAGTGCAGTGGTGTCATCTCAGCTTACTGCAACCTCCGCCTCGTGGGTCCAAGAGATTCTTCTGCCCCAGCTCCTGAGTAGCTGGGATTACAGGCACGCACTACCACGCCCAGCTAATTTTCATATTTTTAGCAGAGATGAGGTTTCACCATGTTGGCCAGGCTGGTCTCGAACTCCTGACCTCAGGTGATCCGCCCACCTCGGCCTCCCAAAGTGCTGGGATTACAGGTGTGAGCCACCGCGCCCAGCTGTTCTTTCTTCTTTATTTGAATATGTGAGCTCAATTATAGTGGAAGTGAATTGAGAGTATTACGGCATATAAAACTGGAACCAATGAGTCTGAAGTCACTTCATATCGTTTTCCTGGGATGGTTTTTAGGAGTAAGCACAATATTTAATCAGATGATATCAGGTCTGGTCCTTATCACTTGTAAATGAAGTGTGATTGTTCAGTTTAAGAACAAGTGCTTATGAACCCCATTACTAAAAATATGAGATGTAGCTCCTAGAATACAGTCGTACCCCAGTGCCACCTAGAGGAAAGAATTTGCATCAAGCGGCTGGGCATGTCTGTTTCTGTACATCCTGGCCACTGAGGTACCGCTTTTGCCTTTTGTATTTCTTTTGTAAAATGAGGCCATCCACAAGACTAGTGTGGCATAGAAATAATTACATAAAATTTCTTATAACTGACATCACTAACTAGCAATAATTTTAAGGAAGGCATGCTAATACTTTTAATTAAAAGACTGTAATTTACGCTAAAGAAAAGCCTACGACTAAAAGTGAACATTACTTTTAATTTACAACACAGAAAGCTATTGAAAAATAAAAATAACTGGCCATCTTAGTGCTCAAGCCAGCCCTGACACCAGAATTTTTCCTATTCTATTCTTGAGACATTGGCTCAAAGCTATCTGGTATGTCTTCCTAATCTTGGAGTTCCTCTTCCTGGTAAGTGTGTTGTCTGTCTTATTATATTTACTATGAGATTTGGACATTTGCGCCACTTAGAGAGACTGTCAATAAGAATAATATCATTTACTGAGCACTGGCTTTGAACCAGGAGAATGCACACAAAGTGATAATAACTCTCAGCACAGCAGCTGGGATTGAAATCCTGAAGATCTTGCCTCCTAGTCCATTTTTTTTTTTTTTTGAGACAGAGTCTTGCTGCGTCGCCAGGCTGGAGTGCAGTGGTGCGGTTTTGGCTCACTGCAACCTCCATCTCGTGGGTTCAAGCGATTCTTCTTCCTCAGCCTCCCAAGTAGCTGGGATTACAGGCACGTGCCACCACGCCTGGCTAATTTTTGTGTTTTTAGTAGAGATGGGGTTTCACCATGTTGACAAGGCTGGTCTTGAACTCCTGACCTCGTGATCTGCCTGCCTCAGCCTCCCAAAGTGCTGGGATTACAGGTGTGAGCCACCGCGCCCAGCCCTAGTCCATTATTTTTTATATCAGCCTTTATTAATTTATAAAAAGCAGAAAGTTAAGAAGTTACTTAGGTCAAACACACAGGCAGGAGGTAGGGATACAAAGATGACTGCTAAAATGTGTTTGCCTTTACGAGGTTGTTCTCAAGCTGGGGGCTAGCATCCCCAATCCTGATGTGATGTGATGTGATCAGAGGGAGGATGGGAGTATTGTGCGAGTGCTGTGGAAATGTAAGAGAGGAAGGGATTAATTTTAGGGTGGAGAAGGATGGAAAGAAAGTTGGTGACAGCTTCACAGAGGAGCAGACATTTGCACTGGTCCTTGAGGGATGACTGCATTCATGATACGGAAAAGGTGACTTCTGGATAAACGTAGTGGCTGCACCTCTCCTTTCTCTGGAATTCCCATTCAAACAACCACATAGTGATTTTGAAAAGCTTTAAATTGCAAATGATAAAGCAGGAGTAGAGAGGAAGCTGATATATTCTGGAAGCCAGAAAACCTCTGGATGAGTGGGAAGGGACCTAGCAGAGCAGGTACAGCAGCGGGGAAGGAAGCCCAGGCGAAAGCTGCCCATGCGGCAGGGCCTGGAGAGGCTCAGGACCCAGAGACCCAGGATCCTCTGAAGATGCAGGTGGGGCTGAAGCTGGGGCACTGGTTGAAAGTCTGCAGAAGTAAGTGGGTCCCTTCGTTCAGCATGGTCAGGTAGTTACCCTTCCTTCTCCTGGCAGAGGACTGTGTGGTTCTCTGTGAAGAGACTGGACCACAAGAACTCTGGACTCAGGGACACCAGGCACAGTTAAGTTGAGAGATCTGCTGATGGTGAGATCCCCTAAAGCCTTCCCCACTCATTGTTTAGGACGATGTCAACCAGGCTGCTAGGTCATCAGCGGAATACTGGAGGAGTTCTCTCTGGGGAAACTGAGCAGCCCAAGTGAAAGGCCTACAGATACTGACAACAGTGTATGTCCAGTAAAAAGGAACACTATCGTCCCTGCAGCAAAAACCTCTGTCCACATGTCCTGTCCAAGCACATAGTAATTCCAACCACTTTGTCTGAGATTTACTCTTAAACGTGAATGAGGAGGCAAAGATCACAAGACTTCGGGGAAAGTTTTGAACATTGGAGACAGATCAGTAAGAAACAAATGGCAAAGACATGAACAAACAGAAAAAAAGAATTTGGAGGAAATAGAGATGCTATACAAAAGAGCAGAAAACTCTTCCTCCCGCCCCCACCCCACCCACAAGCCCCAACAATTCGCAATCTTGAAAAGACTAAAGAAGGCACAGGCAGGAGTTTTTGCAGTGGGTATTCCCTTTCAAACTAAAAACAGAGCTTTTCTAGGAAAGATGCCTTTGTCCTTCCCCATTCTGTTTTTCCTGGGTTGTGGACACAATGCCTGGAGATACAGCAGCCACCTTGTGACCATGCAAATGAATGTCACAAGCCAAGAATGGCATCATAGAAAGGTGAAAGGAGCTTGGCTTCTGAAGGCCCTGTTGGGATTCATGCCTGGGTTTCTTTTTGTGTGTGACAAATACACTCTTTACTTGTTTAAGTCACTGTAGAAGGGTTTCTGTTACTTGCAAATGAACATAATCCTAATTCATTTAACAAACATATTGTTTAGAAATATGGAGAAGACACAATTAAGAGTTGAAAGTAGCTAAGACTTGGGGGTGGGAAAATGGGGCAGGAGACTGCTGTTTTTCTTTTTCTTTTTCTTTGTTTTTTGACGAGTCTTGCTCTGTTGCTCAGGCTGGAGTGTGCACTGGTGCAAACACAGTGAGCTGAGGCTCACTGTGACCTCTGCCTCCTGCGTTCAAGCAGTTCTCAAGTCTCAGCCTCCTGAGTAGCTGGGATTACAGGTTCCCACCACCACGCCTGGCTAATTTTTGTAATTTTTTAGTAAAGATGGGGTTTCACCATGTTGGCCAGGCTGGTCTTAAACTCCTGACCTCAAGCAATCTGCCTGGCTCGGCCTCCTGAAGTGCTGGGATTACAGGCGTGAGCCACCGCACCTGGCCTGTCTTTCTCTCTTCCTTCCTTCCTTCCTTCCTTCCTTCCTTCCTTCCTTCCTTCCTTCCTTCCTTCCTTCCTTCCTTCCTTCCTTCCTTCCTTCCTTCCTTCCTTCCTTCCTTCCTTCCTTCCTTCCTTCCTTTGACTGAGTCTCGCTCTGTCACTTAGCTGCTGGAGTGCAGTGGAGTGATCTTGGCTCACTGCAATCTCCACCTCCCGGATTTAAGTGATTCACCTGCGTCAGCCTCCCAAGTAGCTGGGATTACAGGTGTGCGCCACCATGCTTGGCTAATTTTTGTATTTTTTGTAAAGATGGGGTTTCACCATGTTGGCCAGGCTGGTCTTGAACTCCTGACCTCAGGTGATCTGCCTGTCTCGGCCTCTCAAAGTACTGGGATTACAGCACTATTCACCAAATAGTGCTGTATTCACCAAAGACAAGGAATCAACTTAGGTGCCCATCAACAGTGGATTGGATAAAGAAAATGTGGTACATATACACCATGGAATATTATGCAGCCATAAAAAGAATGAAACCATGTTCTTTGCAGCAATATGGATACAGCTGGAGGCCATTATCCTAAGTGAATTAATGCAGGAACAGAAAACCAAATATAGCATATTCTGACTTACAAGTAGGACCTAAACCTTGGGTACTCACGGACATAAAGATGGCAACAATAGACACTGGGGACCACTAGAGTGGGGAGATGGAGTGGAGAGCAAGAGATGAAAAACTAACTATTGAGTACTATGCTCACAACTTGAGTAACAGGATCAATTGTACCCCAAACCTCAGCATCACTCAATATACCCAGGTAACAAACCTGCACATATACCCCCTGAATCTAAAATAAAAGCTGAAATTATTAAAAAAAAAAAAAAAGAAAGAAAGAAAGAAAGAAGGAAGCTGGAGGCAGGTCATGAAAAGTTCACTTTGCCAAGCTGTAGAATTTGGACAGAAGAAATATCCTAAATGTTAATGAGTTAGCTCAGTGGCCTGGAAAAGCTAATCAGAGTCATTTCCCTACAAGGGAGCTACCCATCCATTCTCCCGGAAGAGCAGAGCTACAACCAATCCAATTTAATCAGTCAATCAGAAAAAGATATCTGGTCCCATTTTGACTGTTAATGGTTTTTTTTTTTAAATGTTTTGAGATGGAGTCTCTCTCTGTTGCCCAGGCTGGAGTACAGTGGCCTGACCTCAGCTCACTGCAAGCTCCGCCTCCTGGGTTCATGCCATTCTCCTGCCTTAGCCTCCCAAATAGCTGGGACTACAGGCACCCGCCACCATGCCTGGCTAATTTTTTTTTTTTTTTTGTATTTTTAGTAGAGACGGGGTTTCACCATGTTAGCCAGGATGGTCTTGATCTCTTGACCTCGTGATCCACCTGCCTCGGCCTCCCAAAGTGCTGGGATTATAGGCGTGAGCCACTGTGCCCAGCCTAATGATTATTTTGAACTGACCTATTTCTTCTGTTTCAGAAAAGAGATAAATAGGAATTTGATAAATTAACATGGACAAAAACATTACTCAATTTTACTAAGTTTGAGTGCCAGGAACAAACACAATAGACCCGTATGGGATTTACACTGGGCAACTTACTTGACTTCTCTGTCCTTCAGTTTCTTCATCTGTAAATTGTTATAACACCACCTACTTCACAAGGCTGTTGGGGAATCTGATGAGCTAATAAATGTAAAATGCTCGAAACAGTGCCTGGAAGACAGTAAATACTATTTAAGAGTTTACTATTATTATTGGGTATTGCCCTGATGTCAAGTAGTAGTAAATATACCTGAAAAAAATCTATTGAGGATCCAAATAATATGGCAAATGACAAGTGTGGATGAGGATTGAAAAACATATTACCTAACTGGAAAAATAGGAGGCAACATCTGAAAGCAATCAAAGGAGAATTAATAAAGAAAAATTGGGTAAATCATCTGTGAACAATAGCCTCATAAATGTGCCCTTATGAAAACCTGGCTTTGAGTAGAAGGTTCACAGAGAGAAAGGGGGAAAGAGTGAGTGAGAAAGTGGGGAGTAGAAAAGGCTATTATGGATAAATCTTTTGGAGCAAATATTATGGATAAGTCTTATGGATAAATCTTACGGTCTTGTGGGGCATGAGTGAATGATATGATCTGCATCCTATAAAAAGCAAAAGCCTCATTTGGACACGCTCACAGACCCATGCTCAATAGCACAACATGCTTCATTATTCCATTTCCTTTGGCTCTTGCTGGTCCCCAGTTGAAAAGTCTATTCAGTCTTTCTTCTTGTTACATTTCCAAAATTCACATGTTGGAAAAAGTTGAGAGGAGTGTAGCAATCTTGACCTGGTATGTGGAAGAAAAGAGGAATATGGAAAGTTTATGATAAGCACCAAAACTAGCTTGATGCTGACTTGAACCCATGTGGCTAATGTTTGGAAGAGAGAGACATTGATTATTCTAATTAGACATGAATAGTGGGATAAAAAACTGCAATGTAATATGCCTGCAGGAGGAATCGTACTGACCACTAGGAGTATCTTACCACAAGAACGTATCTGTCAGTGGGACCTGTGGCCAACGGAGGCTAAGAATAGTGCTAGGGGTCTTAAGGGGTCAGAGGCACACTGGCTTCAGTGTAAACATGAACTCAAAGTTGAGAGAATACTGTGATCACTTAAGTCCAGCTCAGGACAGTCTGTCCTCCCTCTTTCTCTGAGTATAAATTTCCTTTCCTGATCTCAAAGCCAAGGACTCCTAGAAGATCATGATAATTTTGTAGATGATTAAAAGCAAACTCAGGCGCATCTCATTCCAGGCACCCCTATGGCTGCTCAGTGCTGATTGATGGTGATAATTCTATTCCCCATGGTTTTCTTAAGCCTGCAACGGAAAGCTCTTTTGTTTTTGTCTGTATTCACTCCATCTCATGAGGAAACCATTGAGGGGTCACTTCTACTACCATTACTATGTGAGATCTAAGAAAACAGGGAGGAAACAGGAAAAGTGGTGTAGGGCTGGAAACAAAACTACTGTAGGCTTATGGAAGGGGTTTGTCAGACTGGTCAGTGCTGTCCTGCAGTCAGGTCAAATGTCACATTCTCAAATGTCACCTTCTCAGAAATGTCTTTCCTGACCTTTCTTTTTAAAAGTAAGCTTTTCCAGCCAGGTGTGGTGGCTCATGCCTGTAATCCCAGCACTTTGAGAGGCTGAGGCGGGTGGATCACCTGAGGTCAGAAGTTCGAGACCAGCCTGGCCAGCATGGCAAGCCTGTCTCTACTAAAAATACAAAAAATTGCCAGGCATGGTGGCAGGCATCTGTAATCCCAGCTACTTGGGAAGCTGAGGCAGGAGAATGGCTTGAACCCAGGAGGTGGAGGTTGCAGTGAGCCGAGATCGCGCCATTGCACTCCAGCCTGGGAAACAGAGCAAGACTCCGTCTCAAAAAAAAAATTAAATAAAAATTAATAAATAGACTCTTCCATGCCCAGAGGTAATACCTTAATCAGGCACCTCTTCAATGATTTATTTGCCACCTAGTCATCATCTGCCTCCCTGAGTGCAAGCTCCAAGAGCCAAGTGACATGTTCCTCAACCTCTAGGATGGTGCCTTGCATTTAAGAACTGTTTTTTTATTTGTTTGTTTGTTTATTTTTTCAGGCTGGGCACAGTGGCTTATGCCTGTAATCTCAGCACTTTGGGAGGCTGAGGCAGGTGGACTGCTTGAGTCCAGGAGTTAGAGACCAGCCTGGGTAACATGGCGAAACCCCGTCTCTACAACTAGCCGGGCATGGTGGTGTGCGCCTGTAGTCTCAGCTACTTGGGGGTGCTGCGGCAGAAGGATGGCTTCGGCTCGGGAGGTCAAAGCTGTAGTGAGCCGAGATTGTGTCACTGCACTCCAAACTGGGTGACAGAGCAAGACCCTGTCTCAAAAAATAAGAATAAAAAAATTTAAAAATAAAAATAATGTATGTATATAGGACTATTATTTAGGGATTTTCTAGTTTAGTAGGTTAAGATGTCTAGGAAAGCCTGCTTTTTTCTTCTCTTTTCTTTTCTTTTCTTTGTTTTTGAGACGGAGTCTCACTTTGTCGCCCAGGCTGGAGTGCAGTGGCACGATCTCAGCTCACTGCAACCTCTGCCTCCCGGGTTTAAACGATTCTCCTGCCTCAGCCTCCCAAGTAGCTGGGATTACAGGCACCTGCCACCACACTCAACTAATTTTTGTATTTTTAGTAGAGACGGGGTTTCACCATGTTGGCCAGGATGGTCTCAATTTCCTGACCTCATGATCCACCCACCTCGGCCTCCTAAACTGCTGGGATTACAGGCGTGAGCCACCGTGCCTGGCCAGCCTGCATATTTTCTTTGACTAAAGATGTGCATGTGAGAGCAAGAGCTGAGAGGATTAAAAAAAAAAAAAAACTGATGAGAACAAAAGGCTAAAGATTAAAGCTTTCTCTCTGCAGCCTGTAGATTCATGGGGTGATCCTGTGTATTGGCTTCCTTTTGGCAGTCCTGGCTTACACCTGCCATCCTAGTATCATTCTTGATAGCGTCTTTTTTACAGCTTCAGAAATTTCCTGGGTTGGGTGATAAATTATATGCTCATGATATCTGTAAGCACCTGTCCCCTGCCTTTCACTTCCCAATCACAGTCACAGTGTTTGTTGAGATGACGATGAAATACGTGTAAGATGGTGGAGGACGTTATTGTAATTTTGGAGTTCACAAACGATGTAAGAAACCCGCAAATATTTCTTGACTGTCATAATATGCTTCTTCTAAGATTCCACCAGCCAGATGGTCTCTATGATTCTTCTTGTTCATTACCCAAGGACGTTTGGAGCCATTGTTTCAGAGGGTCAATGGATCTGCCCCATTTACATGATCTGAAGACAGCTGTGTCTCAGTACCTCCCCAGGATTTTCATAAAGATGTCAATTTTATTCAAGGCCCTGTTCTCTTTAGGTCTCAAGAAAGTCTGTTCTTGAGAGCTCTTTGGAGGACAATTAGAGAGACGGGCTGTATTCATAACTGCGCCTTCCTTTAAAGCTAAGGAGTTTTTCTTTGGCCAAGTTCTGAACACTGATTTCCTTCTCCTTAAGGATAAGTCTTTCTCCAGGAGGCTTGTGAGTCCCTGAAGAGTGCTGAAGCCACACAAGATATGTCAGAATCCTTGGGTCAATAGACAGCCCCGTAAAGTCTGATAACACAGGCAATCATCCAATGTATTTGATCCCTTTAAAATGGTCAATTAATGCCAGTTTTTTGCTTTTTTTTGGACAGAATCTTGTTCTGTCACCCAGGCTGGAGTGCAATGGCACCATATCGACTCACTGCAACCTCTGCCTCCTGGGTTCAAGCAATTCTTGTGCCTCAGCTTCCCTAGTAGCTGAGATTACAATAATGCGCCACCATACCCGGTTAATTTTGTATTTTTTAAAGTAGAGGTGAGTTTCACCATGTTGGCCAGGCTGGTCTCAAACTCCTGGCATCAAGTGATCCTAATGCCTGTTTTTAAATGACTGGAGAAAGTCATTTGAAGTGATTTTAACAGGAATGTACAGCACCCATTCTGCCAGAGTGGTGAGATGATTAATTTCCCAGACTGGTGAATGATGTGGCCAACTGGAGAGGGTGCCATGCTTGCTAGATCTGAAGGCCCTTGATTACTTCTATAATGAGATAAAAGCACAGGTTTTTAAAATTTTAGTTAATTTATTTTTAATTTAATTTTTTGTTTTGAGGCAGGGTCTCACTTTATTATCTGGGCAGGAGTGCAGTGGCACAATCGTGGCTCACTGCATCCTAACCTCCTGGGCTCACGTGATCTTCCCACCTTAGCCTCCTGAGTAGCTCAGACTATAGGCATGTGCCACCTTGCCTGGCTAATTAAAAATATATATATTTTATAGACACAGAGTTTCACCATGTTTCTCAGGCTGATCTCAAACTCCCGGGCTCAAGTGATTCTCCTGCCTTGGCCTCCTGAAGTGCTGCGATTACAGACGTGAGCCACTGTGCCCAGCAGAGGTTTCGTCATAAAAATCAGACAGAAATCATCCGAGGCAGTGCATCACTGATGCAGGTACAGGTGGAAATGCAGCCTTAGCACTGTGTCCACTGTGATGGATTGCATATCACAGTGACAGGAAACAAAGTGAACATAACATGTGACGTTATTTCACACCTCATGTATTATAATGTAATATCAATGCAACATTTATGTTAATTTGTCTATGTTTCCAGACTATGGCTATCACATGTCCCAAGGTTTGAGGTGCTCTGATTTTCACACTTTCCACAGTCTTTATCACCGTATTAGTCCATTTTGCTTTGCTATAAAGGAACACCTGCCACTGGGTAATTTATAAAGAAAAGAGGTTTATTTGGCTCATGGTTCTGCAGGATGCACAAGAAGCACAGTTCCAGCATCTGCCCCTGGTGAGGGCTCAAGAAGCTCACAATCATGGCAGAAGGCAAAGGGGGAAGCCGGGCATATCCATGGTGAGAGAAGGAGCAAGAGAGAGGGGAGGGGGGGCTAGGCTCTTTTGAACTACCAGCTCTCATGTGAACTAACAGAGTGAGAACCCACTCATCAAGAAGGGGATGACACCATGCCATTCATGAGGAATCTGCCCCCATGACCCACACACCTCCCACCAGGCCCCACCTCTAACATTGGGGATTATGTTTCAACATGATATTTGGAGGAAGCAAATATCCAAACTGCATCAATCACCATCATTTTAAATGTCTTCCTAGTACTCAACTGGGGTGGTGAACCATAATTTAACTATTCTTCAATTTTTGTGTATTCAATCTCTTTCATTATTTTCTATTTTAAATATTGTAAAAAGCTGGAATATTTCTTTCATATTTTAAATCAATTAAGATAAATACCACAAAGAGGAAGAAGACTTGGGAGCATCTGAAGAGCCGGAGGAGTTAGAGGCTCTGAAGCACAGTGACTTGATGTCTAAGCTGTTTCTTTGTTCATCCCCCTGGCTGGCTTAAATCTAAGCTATCTCTTTGCTTGTATGATCATAGTCTCCTGTCATCAGTTTATAAGATTCTCCAAATTCAGAATGCACAGTTGCAAATTCCTCATGGTAGGCTGGTGAAGGACTTGACAATCTGATGATAAATTACTTTGTGAACATTGAATGAAAAATATTGCATAACATATTAGTGAGGAGAAAGTGAAGTAAAGAAAAATCTCCATCTATACACGATACAGCTTTTTAAATGCAGCAGACTTTAAAATATTTGCATTTCTACATTATCCATTTTGTTTCAACTTACGCATTTATTGTTTTCTTTCCTTTTTCTTCCTCACATGTTAATGGCCCATGTGAGAAAAACATTCCCCTGGGTAAATAGAAGAGATTTGTGCAAATGCAGGAGAAATTTCAGTGCATCTGCTATGATTTGAATGTGTCCCCCAAAGTTCATGTGTTGCAAATTTGATTCCCAGTGCAGTGGTGTTGGGAAGTGAGGCCTAATGGAAGGTGTTTGGGTCATGGGGGCACCACTTTCATAAATGGATTAATGCCATTATTGTGGGAATGGGCTCCTTATAAAAAAATGAGTTCAGTCCCCTCTTGCTCTCCTCTCACCCTCTCTTTGCCCTTTTACCATAGGCTGACACAGCAAGAAGGCTCTTGCCAGATGCCGGTACCTTGACATTGGATTTCCCAGGCTCCAGAACTAAAAAAAATGAATTTCTTTTCTTTTTAAATTACCCAGTCTGTGGTATTCTGTTATAGTAGCACAAAACAGATTAAGACAATATGTCTTTCAGATGTCTTAGCTTATTTCATTGGATAACTGTAAGAAGAGTTTACTGCTTTTCTTTTTTTGAAATTAAGAATTTAGCTGAATGCTGTGGCTCACACCTGTAATTCCCGCACTTTGGGAGGCGGAGGGGGGTGGATCACCTGAGGTCAGGAGTTTGAGACCAGCCTGGCCAATGTGGTGAAACTCTGCCTCTACTAAAAATACAAAAAAAAAAAAAAAAGCTGGGCATGGTGGCACATGCCTGTAATCCCAGCTACTTGGGAGGCTGAGGCAGGAGAATCACTTGAACCTGGGAGGCCGAGGCTGCAGTGAGCCAAGATCGTGCCATTGCACTCAGTCTGGGCAACAAGAGTGAAACTCTGTCTCAAAAAAAAAAAAAAAAAAAAAAAAAAGAATTAAAATAGGAGATTTTGATGGAAGGTTTATTTTCAAAAAAGCTATTTTCTTTCGAAAAAAAGAATTTTCCTTTTTGATGCTTGAGATAAATGTGATGGAGTTTAGGAACAGTTTATTAGACAGTTGCTTGATATTTTCTTCTGGATGATTTGCTTACAGATACTTGTGCATGAAGCTCTCCTTTATGGCAGACTTTTCACTTTCCTATGGGATATGTGACATTTTAGGATGATGGCCAGATGCAGTGGCTCATGCCCGTAATCCCAGCACTTTGGGAGGCCAAGGCAGGAGGATCATTTGAGGTCAGGAGTTTGAGACTAGCCTGGGCAAAGTAGCGAGGTCTCCTTTTTACCAAAAGCAAACAAAAGCCTGGCATGGTGGCACATGCCCGTAGTCCCAGCAACTTAGGGGGCTGAAGTGGGACCCTGTCTCAAAAAAGTTTAAAAAATTATTTAAAAGGAGATTTTATAACTTCTGATTGCTGAGATTTTCCACTTTTGTAGAAAGTGTTAGAAAATGCTGGGAATGGTCTTGAAGAATTTTGAAATAGAGTAGACAGACAGGAGAAGTAACGTTAGAGTTAGCATTTATTGGGTGCCTATTATGTGTCAGACACAGAGCCATTTGCTGCACAGCTGATAACCCATTTCATCCTCACAATAACCTTAAGAGGTGGGTACCATTATTTTTCCACTTTTACTCAGCTTCAGTAGGATTATGGACAAAGAAACTTGCTTTTCTAGTTAAATACGTAATACACTGTGTTGTACTGGAGCTAGTGAGACTATGATCAACTTTCAGGAGCTGACTGCTCTGTTGAGAACTTCTCTGTGAGCAAAAGCTGCCTGTGTTTTAACAAAAGAACAAAATCATTGTCAAGTAGAAAGGCAATTAATCCTGGGTTTCACAATTTATAAAGTCCAGTAAAAAGTAAACCCCAAAGCAGTAATGTGTTTCAAATATGAATATGTAACAGCTGTGCTCTTATTTCTTTGCTGAGTATAATTCTATTATTCTAAACATTTTTCTCTGTGTTTAGAACAAACCCTACTTTTATTTTAATGTTCTGGCCATGCCACCCAGCTGCCTATTCTGAGTTTAGATCCAATTCTCTCTCTCTCTCTCTGTCTCTCTCTCTCTCTCTCTTTCTCTCTCTCTCTCTTTCTCTCTCTCTCTCCCCCAGAAGCCTTGTATAGACAGGACTAAAGTTTTAAAATAGCAAATTGCTAAATTCTTAATCCTCCTCCAACATCTGTTTATGCTTTTGGAATATATGCATATTTTAATGATTTTTAAAAGAAGTCTCCCCACTCCTATCTAAAAAAATCCCTCACAAACCGATACTCTCACTCTCTCTTCTTTATTTTCCTTTCTCTCTTCTCTCTCTCTCCCTTTTTCCCTCCCTCCCTCTCTCCTTTCATCCATCCCTTCTTTTCTTTTTTTGTTTTTTAGGATGTTTCAAGGGAAAATAATCCCTTAATGTCTGTGCTAGAAGTTTGAGAGGTGGGTGGATATATTTATGTTCCCTTCTGATCCCTGAGTCACTGAGGTTTTTGTTTTTGTTTGTTTGTTTTGTAAAGCTAGCACCCGTGAGCATGGTTGCTCTGTCAAAACTAAACTAGCCTCCACAATTTAAAATGTCAGCTAACTAACCAACCAACCAACCAACTCATCCCCCCCAAAATGAAAAATGATCCGAAAAACTTGAATCTAACAAAAAACCTGTCCAAGTAACTCAGGTCCTCACTTTGGATCAAATCCAGATGACCCTTTTGCCTAATTCCTCCTGCTGTAAATAGAGGGTAAGTCTCTGAAAAAAAAAATGCCAAATGAAAATTTATATATGAGTAATTCTTGAGAAATTCTTATCCTTTAAATGCTCATTATCTTTTCCAGCTCTTTATTACTATAAAATTCTTTTTCTTATAAGGTTCACCTTAGAAATAGCATTAGAAAGGGAGCAAGAGTTTGGGAGGTGGTTGCTTTCCTGCCTACCTGCTCTTTCAGAAAGTATCTAGTAGTGGCTGGTGGGGCATTATGCTGTAGGTGCTCGAGGGTCCTGGTTGGAATCTATGAAAGCTGGAGATGTGTTCCTACAAATTTATCACCAAACAGGATGGGCCCCATAGAAGCCTTTATGGTGGGGGTCGGGATGGGGATCCCGGGAGGCAGAGATGCCAGAATTTTATGTAGGAGAGGCCTAAGGATGGCCACCAAGTTAGAAGGGCGTAGCTGGAGGTGTGTCTGACAGTTGCCTGCGTGTAGGGCTTCCTACAAGATTCAGATGTTACTTCTTTTACTGATCAAAGAATGCAGAAGAGGGTAGCTGCTGATGGCTGTGGGTGGGGCTGGGGGAGAGAAGCCAATCCCTTCAGTCTTCTGTGGAGTCCCCACCAAAGAGGTGCCTCCTGAGATAGAATCTGAACCTTGACCCCACTGGAGCCTGGGTATGTTGACAAACTGACGACGGGAGATGCGAGGCCAGCATGCTTGCCTGAGTCTGGGAGAACGCTCACCTTCCGCAGGAAGGGAATTAGGATTGCGCGTCTCCAGCACTGGAGGGGAGAGCTGCTTCCGGGCATCAACCAATGTGCAGGGGAGGGGTGGGCGTTTTATGGCACGTGTGAGAGACTCCGAGGGGACCCCAGGAAATATGAAGCCTGGGAGTGAGGGGGAAGTCTGTGTGGGTGGGCAAGGCTGGGGGCCGGTTGAGGGGGTTGGTGGGATTTGGAGGTGCGGAGTGGGGGTGGGTCTCGTGTTGGGAAGTGTAGGCCAGCCCCAGCGCGGCCTGGAATTCTTACAATCAATGTGATCTTGTTTGCACCCGTAGACGGGTGAAGCTTTGAGGAGTCTCTAGTTTTACCCACACTCTAGACAAGCCTGCCCACTGCACACTGTGTCAGTGCGTCTAGATGCGCTTCTCAGTCCTGACAGGTGAGTGGCCCTGCCTCTAGTGCTGCTGCAGACACAAGCGCGCAGCTTCTGATTCGATGGGCTTTCCATCAGTTTCCACAATGCCCCCCAAGTCTAATTTCCTTCCTAGCTTTATAAAGATTCCTGCATGCCCTCCTCCCATCCCAACTCATATACTCCACCCAGGCAATTGCCCTGGCCTTTTTGGGCTGTGAGGTAGCATTCCACTCAACATTGCACGTGTGGTATTTCAGTCACATGCCACAGGCAGTTCTCCTTTATCAGAGGGAGCCAGCCCCTAACAACATTGTCAAGCATAGATCCCTGTGGACAAAACTTTGCAGATGACATATTTACTAAAGGTTAGCTCTGCTTATCTTTTTTTTTTTTTTTTGAGACAGAGTCTCGCTTTGTCACCCAGGATGGAGTGCAGTGGTGGGATCTTGGCTCACTGCAGCCTCTGCCTCCTGGGTTTAAGTAATTTTCCTGCCTCAGCCTCCCGAATAGCTGGGACTACAGATGTGCACCACCACGCCTGGCTAATTTTTGTATTTTTAGTAGAGACGAGGTTCCACCATGTTGGCCAGGCTGGTCTTGAACTCCTGACCTCGTGATCTACCAGCCTTGGCCTCCCAAAGTGCTGGGATTACAGACGTTAGCCACCACGCCTGGCCAACTCTGCCTATCTTTAAATATGATTGGATAAATCAAAGTCAGTTTGCCAAAATGTCTTAAGTTTTCAATTTCAGTCAATGCAGTAAATGTTTTGGGGTCTGCTGTGTATCGGGCACTGGCTCAAGCACTATGGTTTTACCAATGCCCTTTAGACACTAGTTATTCTTGCAAAAGCTATAGAGTTCTTTTTAAGTATTTACCATTACTGATACTTTACTAATATAATGTCTTTTTTCGTTATATCTTAATTTTTTTTGCTGGTATATGGGAAAATAGTTCAAATGTTTTTCTTACCACTTCATTGAAAAATTTTGTTAATTCTAACTTTAAAATCTCAATTTCTGCCTTTTGTGGCATAAGACTGTCATTTGCGAATTTTTCTCTTTATTTGCAATATCTATATCTCTGAATAAAATTTCTAAGCACTTTGTAACTCAGTGGAGACTTTTAATTCAAATTATAAAAACTGCCAAAAATTTACTTTATTTCCATTAGAACTAATATGATACATGTGGGTATGTGGATGCATAATATGTAATGATGAAGTGTGTCCTTTGTAGATGGCTGCAGCAATTTAACATAATTCAATTTTATTTCTTACCAGAGAAGCATATATTCCAGCATGTAAGTTACTTTTGGAAGTTATATTTATAGAGCAACTGTACCAGAAAGGGGGTTTAATAAATATTTCACTGAAAATTTGATTGAGTGTCATATATGAACTTTTGTAGTCTTTGCCTTTTAATCCTCAAGTTGCATATTTGTTAAATATGTTGGATTCTTGGGCATCTGGTCCATGTAACAGGCTGGTCCCTGGGAGAAGAGTGGGACAAGGACTGGATCCTGGAAAATAGGAGTCTGTGATGTGGGTCTTTCTGGAAAGAGATGGCAGTTCATAGAGATGATATCCACCAGAGCTGGGGCCCTGGCCTCAGACACAGACAACAGGATGGAAAGTCTATGATGAATGCTTTGAACATGAGGACTTGTTTGTAACACAAGACATTTTTAGATCTCTTTATAGGTGTGCCAGTTACCTATTTGTGGCCTCTCAGCTCTAACCCCACCCTTCATTGCCTGCTGTGTGATAATAGAGCTGGGCTTTGTGAGTATCTCCCCTTTGCAGCTGGCATATTGTTAAGCTCTGTTAGCCGAGGGCACTAGATGGACAGTAAAGAAGAATGGGTATCACTTCCAGGTTCCAGTGTTCTGGTTTTGTCTGTTTGTTTCTTTTCAATCCTACGGTGGCAGCCTGTGGCATGAATGGAGGACATCCAGTGGAGCCCACCTTCACTGAGTTTCAGGGGCCTCCCCACAGGCAGATTCTCAGTGAGTCTAGCAGGCACCTCAGTGGTCAGCTGCTCAGCCTTGAGCCTCCTTCACCCTAGCAGGGTGTTTCCTGATTGCCAGTCCCAGTTGCAGCTCCTTACCCATAGCTCGGACCACCAGCAGCCAGTGGGAGGCTTCTAGCCTGCCAGTCCCAGCTCATGTTACTCTGTCTGCCACCCTCTGCCTAGCCCTGGTGGACTGGCTCTGGCTCAGGAAAACTCAGTGAGTTTCTCCACCATCCTGTGAGCTGCAAGCACACCTCTTCCACTGAGATCTGAATCCTAGCCTTGGAGAGGTAGGTCCTCACCTTTTTACCTTTGATTTTTTCTTTGAGGACTCTACTTCATCCCTTGGGGATTCTTTAAAGATCTCCTTACCCCTATGAATGACAAAAATTCATATATGACACTCAATCAAATTTTCAGTGAAATATTTATTAAACCCCCTCTTTGTCCTTATGTTCTATTAATCTCTAGGATGTAGTTAATCCTCTGTTATAATTAGCATTTCTTTATATTAAACTTTCCCTGTTAAAACTCTTGTGTGGTTTCTTTTGTTTCCTAATTAGACCCCAACTGATATAAGATGGTAGTACATAATTCATAGACATGTTGAGTTTGTTCCCATATGTAATTTTTTTCCTTCTCATTTGAAGCCTAGAGTAAGGGGAGTTCAGGAGACTGGCAGGAGCTTGGAGCTCTGTGGTGCTGGCCCTAACAGGTGCATGCCCTTAGAAGCTGCCAAATGCACCCAATGGGGCTGGACCCCAGCCATCTGCTACCCAGACTCACTGAAGAGTTCTGCATCTGATGAACTCTCTTCTCTGGGGAGAATGAATGAGAACTGATGAGGGAACACTAGCACTGCATCTGAGTGAGGGGAACTCAGGAGAAAACAATTTTCCTGCCTGTCCACAGGGATGGGAACTCAGAATTGGAATTAAGCTGAGTTAAAGAAAGTAAATATGACATTTCCAGTGCATCTGCTTTGTAGTAGTTCTACTTTTTATGTTGAATCACTCAGAAAAAAAATGTAAAGATAAAAACAGATTAATTTTAGTAATGCCTTACATAACCTTATATTTTATGATTTACAAAGTGTTTACATACATTTGAAAACAGTGGTACATATAGCACTTTATTTACTTGTTTTGTCTATAGGCATGGGGATTTTCTGCTGGAAGGTAGTAACTCCACAGCCCCACTGGGATCAGAGGCTCACAGCTCTGACAGCTTGAAGAGATTGCTGTAATTATAAGAATGGAAATAGTACTGATTATCAAGAGCTCATTAGTACATAGTATGGAGAGGATATCATCTTTTGAAAACTCTTAAGAGGCTTCAATCTGGCTTTCATTTGCAAATTTCCATTTCCACCCTTAGTTTTTCTTTGTTCATATTTTGAGAGGATAAACAATCACTTTTTTTTCCATTGAAATATGAACTATTCCCAAGAGAAGATGCTCCTCTAGGCGAAATGCCCTGGCCCTGCCTGGGCCGATGGTGAATGACACTGAATGAGAAGTTGGCTGCTGCCATCAGTGGAGATGATGTCAGGAGAACAAAAAGACCTGGACCTTGCTTCTATCCACCCAGCTACCCATCCTCCTTCTTCCTCATTCTTATTTCCCCAATTTCTTTCCCCCTCTGGAAATAGGGGAAGCCTCTGATGTGCCCTCAGTCATATTTTTCTATTTCTCTACTCTTCTTATTTTAAAATTAGTATACTAATATTTATAAAGATGTCATGAATACTTATAATTAATATCAAATTTATTAATCGATAAACATGATATAATTAATTATATTAATTTATAAACAATAACTTATAAACATGCTAATATACATAAAGACATAATGAATGTATGTTTTTTATTTGTATAAATTTAAGGCGTATAAGTGTAGCTTTGTTTCATGGATATATTGTGTAGTGTTGAAGTCTGGGCTTTTAGTAAAACCATCACCTGTATTATGTACATTGTATGCATTAAGAAATTTGTCATCCTTCACCTCTTCCTACCCTTCTGAGTCTCCAATGTCAATTATTTCACGCTCTATGTCCATGTGTTCACATTATTTAGCTCCTACTTATAAGTGAGAACATGCGATATTTGACTTTCTGTTTTGAGTCATTTCGCTTAAGATAACAGCCTCTAGTTCCATCTATGTTGCTGCAAAAGACACAATTTTATTCTTTTTTATGGCTGACTAGTATTTCATGGTGTATATATACCACATTTTCCTCATCCAATCATGTGTTGATGGATACTTAGGTTGATTCTACATCTTTGCTGCTGTGAATAGGGCTGTGATAAACATATGAGTGCAGGTATCTTTTTGATATAATGATTTCTTTTCCTTTGGATGGTGATATGGTTTGGCTGTGTCCCCACCCAAATCTCATCTTGAATTGTAGCTCCCATTATTCCCACATGTTGTGGGAGGGACCCAGTGGGAGGTGATTGAATCATGGGGGTGATTCTTTGCTGTGCTGTTCTTGTGATAGTGAATAAGTCTCATGAGATCTGATGGTTTTATAAAGGGAAGTTTCCCTGCACAATTTCTCTCTTGTCTGCCACCACTTAAGACGTGCCTTTCACCTTCCACCATGATTGTGAGGCCTCCCCAGCCACGTGGAACTGTGAGTCCATTTAACCACTTTTTCTTTATAAATTATCCAGTCTTGGGTATGTCTATATCAGCAGTGTGAGAATGGATTAATACAGATAGATACCCAGTAGTGGGGTTGCTGGATAACATGGTAGTTTTATTTTTAGTTATATATTTAATTATATTTATAAATTATCATAGATATTTATAAAGATATGTGAAGGAATATTTAACATTTTCTGACATTCAACATACACGCTTATTTGCTTTCATAGCTCTATTCTAGCACTAATCCACAGAATGGAAATATCAATAGAAAAAAAGCAATTAACAACGTTAGCTGTGGAAACATTTCATTTAGTAAAATCAAGAAATAAAATATATTTTCCTAATTTTGATGTGATAAAATGGCAATCCTTTTATTTCTTTAATTTTATTTCCTGTGCTCTATTTTCCCTTCGACCACCCACAACACTTTGTGAAACAGTGTCTGTGTGCTGGGGGCCCGGGGCCCATGAGAAACAGCCTGTCTTGCTACTTTTCCATCTCCTTTTCCTTTTTGCCTTATGAGCCAACTGCTAGGCTGAACAGTTGGAGAAGGAACTTCATTATGGTATTGGAAAGATTTTCTTGACAAAATTCATTTTCAGACCCAGGAAAAAAGGATCTAGGACTTCCTTTCTGTGACTTATAGGGCAATGAGGCCTTTTGACAGCTCTTCTGGGTCCAGTGGAACAAGTGAGTGCATGGATGTCTGGAAATTTTACATCAACTCCCATCCTCATTCTAGCGTCTCTGGCTTCCCCACTGGGGCATGATGATTAAATATATGATCACTGAGTGAAAGACACAAGGAAGGAAAACAAATGATTTCATAAAATGAGAGAATAAAGACAAGATGGAATATTTACACTTTGATAATTTTCCCCCTTGAACTTTCACCAAAACCAGTTTCCTTAGTGCCTATGTGTTGATAATTCTATGTAATGACTTAAGAAAGTACATGACTAGCCTCTAGCTAAATGCAGACATCTGCACTATGCTCCCAGTAGTAGGGGCTGGGATATTTGTGCCTACTCCTGCATGGAGAAACTATACTCACAGAGGGTGGATTTAGCAGGATTCAAGGATGTCATCTTTCCGCACTCATCCTTTATGATAAGAAGAACATGAACAACCTTAAACACAAGTAGAAATTGGTGATTGGTTGTGGTTTGGGAAAGGGGCCTCCAGGGGCCTTCCCTTTGGCCATAGCCTCTGCCTTCCAGCCGCTGTCACTCAGGCAGTGGGGGCCCTTGGAGCTTCCATCCTTTGGTTTGTCCTGTGCTCTTCTGTATCAGTGCTTCTCTCAGCCCACCTTGTGTGCATGTTATTGTTGCTTTCTGCGTGGTGAGTGTCTGCTAAAGTCAAACAGAAATGTTTACAGAATTAAGTGGGATTGGATCACATAGAAAATATTGAAAAGAAACCTGTACATTGGCAAAAAGGAAAAGAAAGTGAGAAATATTGATTCTGTTTGAAAGAAATCGTATAGGATCTTCTGCGTTGTGGCATAGTTTTAGAAACCGGCTCCTAAGCCCAAGTCCTGATGGTGTTTCTGAGCAGCTCAGAGCATTTTCCCAATGTAGTGGATGTGGTTTGGCTCCGTGTCCTCACCCAAATCTCATATCCAGCTGTGACCCTTAGTGTTGGAGGTGGGGCCTGGTGGGAGGTGATTGGATCATGGGGATGGTTAATAATGGCTTAGCACCATCCTCCTAGACCTGCTTGTTTAGAAGTGTATAGCACCCACCCCCCATCTCCTGGCCATGTGAAGGCCATGCCTGCTTCCTCTTCACCTTTAGCTATAATTGTAAGTTTCCTGAAGCCTCCCCATCCGTGCTTCCTGTACAGCCTGTGGAACTGTGAGTCAATTAAACCTCTTTTCTTTATAAACTACCCAGTCTCAGGTAGCTCTTTATAACAATGTGAGAAGGGCCTAATACATTATCCAACACCTGTCCCCAGTTCCACTACCTGTGGGAAGAAGCAGTGGTGAAGCTCAGGGCTCAGGGCGAGTGAGTGGTGAGGCATGCGATGTATCTGTCTGCCCTGCTGCTGGGGCCCTCTGGCCCATCTTTTTTTGTCTTCTGGCTTTCTATATTACCCACTGGGACACCGGGCTTTTGGTGGGAGTATAATCAGAACTTTCCAAACAGTCCAGATTTTAAATATTCTGCATAAATATTCCCCAAAGCACAGGAAAATGTGTTGGACCAAGGGTTTTAGTTTTGGACTTGAGAAACAGTTATAGAACACGTAGGGCTGGGTGTGGTGGCTCACGCCTGTAATCCCAGCACTTTGCGAAGCCGAGATGGGTGGATCACAAGGCCAGGAGATCGAGACCATCCTGGTTAACATGGTGAAACCCCATCTCTACTAAAAATACAAAAATTAGCCAGGTGTGGTGGCGCATGCCTGTAGTCCCAGCTACTCGGGAGGCGGAGGTTGCAGTGAGCCAAGATTGTGCCAGTGCACTCCAGCCTGGGCGACAGAGCAAGACTCTGTCTCAAAACAAAACAAAACAAAACAAAAAAACAAATAAACCACATAGTGGCATCCCATTGGCCCGAAATGACGCATTCCTTTGGGATTCTGAGCTCAGCTTTCTGCTTCGCCTTGTTAAGGAGCTAGAGCTGAAGAATGGCTTGTTTGGGCAACTTACAGGAGGATTCATATTTTTAACAGATTAGTCAGGTTCTCAACTCAGAGGTAACCAAGTATGTTCGTGTTTTCAATGGTGGGCCAGGAGATCAGAAATCCAAATGTGTGTGCATTTTGTTGCCATTTCCTTTGTTAGAATGATGAATTGAGCGACTTTGAGTGTTAGATGTGACTTAAACATGAGTCGGATATGTAGAAACTTTGTTCGTGTTATTTTCTGTATGTCAGTAATCTTTCTTAAATTTCATGTTTGTAGCTTGGTGTTAAACATGAAAAGCTCAAAAATATATAATTAATTGAAGCTTTAGTGGAAATTTGACACTCTGAGCCTGGTAGCAGTCCCTCGATAGAAGCAGCCTTACACATCAATCTAGACTTCCATGACTAAATTCAGGGAAGAAATAGCTCTAAGAGTGAGGGATGGTTATATTAGGTCATGCGTGCTGTTTAAAAACAACAAAGGCCGGGCATGGTGGCTCACGCCTGTAATCCCAGCACTTGGGGAGGCCGAGGCAGGTGGATCATGGGGTCAGGAGATCGAGACCACCCTGGCCTACATGGTGAAACCCCATCTCTATTAAAAAACACAAAAAATTAGCCAGGTGTGGTGGCACATGCCTGTAATCCCAGCTGCTCAGGAGGCTGAGGCAAGAGAATCGCTTGAACCCAGGAGGCGGAGGTTGCAGTGAGCCAAGATCACGCCATTGCACTCCAGCCTGGGCGACAGAGTGAGACTCTGTCTCAAAAACAACAACAACAACAACAACAACAACACTTTTTGTGAGAGTGTATTTAGGTGCCCAAATATTATCTATACCTGAGCAGTGGTTTTCTAATGTTTCATTCATTGATTTTTTTCTTTAAATGAAACATTACTCTAAAGGCTAATATTAAATCAGATGAAGACAGAGCTGCTCTAGTTGAGGCCTGGGTTGGGGGCTGAACCCTCATCCTTGGCTTTTCCTCCTTGAGGCAGCCCATGAACACTTCTGCAGAACTGCCAGGCCTCTTGAGGAGTGGCTGGAATACCATCCGTTTGTGGGAGACCAGAACATGCAGCCCAGAACATGATGGTTTGTTTAGCTGAAGGCAAGAGAAAGCAGATGCAGGAGAGCTCTCTGCCCCCTTTGATTTGCCAAAAGCGAGACATAGGTTTGCAAAGACAAAAGGTGTCCTGCTGTGCTTCTACCAGAGAGAGTGAAGGTTAACCACTGAACACAACTTTAGACCTTCGTTGTCTGGAGATGGTACCAGAAGAATCTATAGGAGCAAGCTTTGCTAACCAGCCTTCATCTGCCAGTTATTTGCCTTTTACTAGTTGCTGCCCCTAGAGACTTTTCCTCTGTTTTGTCCTTTTTTTTTGTTTTGTCACTTCCCTAAAAATTAACTGTTCTTTGTTGAAGACTCTATATAAGCTGAATTCAAGGCTACCTCTTGGAGAATTACTCATTCTCTGGGTGTCTTATATGTCATGTATATATAAGACATACATGTTCATAAGCTTCTGTTTTTCTCTTGTTAATCTATCTTTTGTTATAAGGAATCCATTCCAACTAAGAACCTATGGGAGTTGAAGAAAAAGTATTCTTCCCCTACACAAAGTGACTCTTTGAGATCTCCTGGCACACACTAAATTGACTGCTACTGAACCATTCGAGTGTCCCTTGAATGTAGTGTTGGTTCATGGACTCTCTCTGCTATAATTCATCCAAAGAAACTTTGTACTTGGCCATAAATAATACTCTGCCATTTTTGAGTCAGGAAAGACTCTCATTCAACCTAGGTGGGTGTTCAAAGTAAACCATCTCTCAAAGCCAACACATGTAGAAAAATAAAGTTTTACCCTAATAGGCTTTTCTGTTTCCAATGAAGAATGAAACCTGGAAGATGGTGGGAAGGCAGCTGGCACCTCTGAGAGTTAATGTGCAGGACAAATGAAGCATCTGATTCTCACATCCTGGTTTATTCACTGGGGCATGAGCTTGAGGGTAGATAATACATATTTTCCTCTCTTTGTAAAAGGCCTGGACTGGGCCAGATGACACTTGGAAGCTGACCTCAGAAGGCTCTGTTTGGAAGGCTGGTGTGTGTCATATGATGAAAGCTGTGGGGATGGTGACCAGGCCAATGGTTCCCAGTGCCAAGCTTGGTCTCCACAGCTTCAACTTCATTCCAAAATAATTGAAAACATGTGGTAAAATATGCATTTTCTTAAGGTTCAGAATTTCCTTGGGATGTACTTTCCATACTATTTTAGTTTAAAATGCTGTGGCCAAAAAAAGTTTGTATGTCAGTATTTAAGTGTTTTAAAACAAATCTTTTAAACATAAAAATTCTGAAGGATGAACACAGGGCTGAATCATAGTTCTGAGAATTGAGGCAGGTGAGCAGCCTAAAGGAAATGGCTTAAAGGAATATTTCTCAAAGCAAAATGATGAGTTTGTCATTACAGTTTATAATTTAGTCCAAATGTCTTATACGCCTGCTCCCTTAAGAATAATTCTTACATCTGGACATTATGTTTGTGACATCCAACAAAGGAAAAAAAGCATCTGCCCATATTTATCCTGCACAAGTTTCCATCTGCAGCAGAAGTAACAGTGCCAAATGTTCATGGGGACCAAGCAGATAAAGAATGTGAGGGAAGCCAGCTGGGGGTTACTGTGACCACCAGGAGAGCAAGTGCCCATTTAAAGAGAGTTGCCATTTAGAAAGACCAATCCTGTGTTGCCAGAGGTTCTGATTTTTCAAGATATGCTGGAAATTAACATTTTAATGTAAAATCTCCTGACTTTTAAAGTTTTTGAAATTAAAGATAGAAGTACAATGTATCATCCAATAAATACCCTTGAAGGACAGGCTTGGCCTGGGGCTATGAGTTCACAATCTCTGGTCTGCAAGCTGTGCTGCTGGTCTGAAAAGTTAGGTGGCAGCAGAGCCTCACTGGCCTTGCAAAAGGATGGGACAAGTACTCATCAAGATACATTGGGGTTTTAGGGTTGGGGAGTAAGGTTTGTACTATCTCTGTTTCCAGCAGTTTAAGTGGGAAGAATGAGTGACGACTTTAAGATGAAGTCAGGGCCAGGCGCAGTGGCTCACGCTTGTAATCCCAGCACTTTGAGAGGCTGAGGCGGGCGGATCACGAGGTCAGGAGATTGAGACCATCCTGGCTAACACGGTGAAACCTCGTCTCTACTAAAAACACAAAAAATTAGCCGGGCGTGGTGGCGGGCGCCTGTAGTCCCAGGTACTTGGAGAGGCTGAGGCAGGAGGATGGCGTGAACCCGGGAGGCGGAGCTTGCAGTGAGCTGAGATTGCCACTGCACTCCAGCCTGGGCGACAGAGCGAGACTCCGTCTTAAAAAAAAAAAAAAAAAAAAAAAAAAAGATGAAGTCAGAGAATGCAGCAGTGCACATGTGGGTAGAAGTAGGTGAGGCAAAAAGTGGGTTCCAATGAGAAGAGGAGATCTGGAGCCATGGCCACTAGAGAGCTTGCATCACATTGATGAATGGCTGAAGAGGAGCTTAGAAGAAGCGTTGGCTAATGCCAACATCTGACAAGTATCTACTCCTGGGTAGTGCTTTTAGCTCTCTCAAGACAGAAAGATAAATGTCTGTAGTTATTAACTAATTGTCTTCAGGGCACCTTGTTACCTTTCTCTTCCTCCCCAGCCTCACTACCTGATTAAACTCCACTTCCTTTTTTATGTTGTATCTCAACCAGTTGATCATTTAGAGTTGACTGCACTCAGAGCTCTCTGCCATGATTGTAAGCTCACTTCAAATAAGAGGGCCCCCACCCTGTTCCCTATACTACCTTTGGGTACTGTCTAATTAGGTACTCCATGATTACAGTTAGAAGAGTGAGACCAATCAGGAAAATGAGAGAGTTTTCTTGGGCTGAATATGAAGATTCAGAAGCAAATAGGATAAAAGGTGGGATGGGGTTCATAGGTCAAATGTTCTAACTCCAGTAGGGAACTAACTGTATGAGAATGTACGGAGCTATCCTAGCCTCACCAGGCCCACTGATATGAAGTGTCACAGGCTGGGAAGAACCTGAAAAGTCCTCCCGCCTCCACTGTATCCCATGTAGCTGAGACCAAGGAAAGGCAATGTCAATTGTCATTTAGAATCAGAGTCTAAAAAGGAAAAAAATAGTCCAGAAGACTTCTAATTCTCACCAAATTGGAGTAAAACTATTGAAAAAAAGATGCTAACACTATGCTAATGGGAATATTAATCCAAAGAAAACTGGGATGGCTATAATGATATCTGACAAAATAGATTTCAGAACAAAGTAATTAACAGAAATAAAGAAGATCATTTCATAAAGATAAAGGGGTCAATTCAAGAGGTTATAACAATTATAAACACTTATGTGCCTAATAACAGAGCTTCAAAATACATAATGCAAAAACTGATAGAACTACAAGGAGAAATAGCCAGACCACAAGCATGTTAGAGATTTCAATACCTCTTTATTAATAATGAAAAGAACAAATTGACAGAAAAATTGTCAAAGATATAGAAGAGGACCTGAACAACACTGTTAATGAACCTGACCTAATTGACGTTTATAGAACACTCCACTTAACAATAGCAGTATACACATTCTTTTCAAGTGCACACAGAGCATTTACTAAGATAGATCATATAATTAGCCATAAAAGAAGTCTCAATACATTGAAAATAAGTATACTTATACAGTAAATGTTCTCTGATCTAATGAAATTAAATTAGATATCAGTAACAAAAACAATTCTAGCAAATCCAGATCTTTGAAAATCAAACAACACACTTCTAAAAAAACCTCATAAATCAAAGAAGAGTTCAAAGGAGAAATTCAAAAGTGTTTTCAACAGAATTAAAATGAAAATGCAGCATATAACAATTTATGACATGCCACTAAAGCAGTACTTGGGAAAGTTAGGGCACCAAATTATATCAGAAAAGAAGAAAAGTCTTAAATCAGTGACTTCACTTTCCAACTCAGGAAACAAACAATTTCTTAAAAAGCAAATTAATTTCAAAGTAAGTAGAAGAGAGGAAATAATAAAGAAATTAATAAAATATATACTTGAAAAACAATAGAGAATATTTATCTTTGAGAAAAATTAATAAAATTGATAAATCTTAGCCATACTGACCAGGAAAACAAGACAGAAGACACAAATTGCCAATATAAAAAATGAGAGATGTGATATCATTACAGATTCTACAGATATTAAAAGATAATAAAGGACTATTGTGAACAATTTTATGCCAATAAATTTGACAACTTAGATGAAATGGGCACATTCCTTGAGAGATGTAAATTACCAAAGCTCACTCAAAAAGAGATAGATGACTTAAATAGTCCTGTATGTATTAAAAACATTGAATTCATAGTTATAAACTTTCCCACATAGAAAACTTCAAGCACAGATGGTTTCACTGGTGAGTCATACCAACTATTTTTAAAAAAAAAATTCCAGTTCTACCCAAATTCTTCCAGACAATTAAAGAAGAGAGTACTTCGTATGTCACACTATGAAGCTAGCATTACCTTATAATAAATGATAAAGGATAATAAAACCAGACAAAGACATTATAAGAAAACTACAGACTAATATCATCATGAGCATAGTTACAGAAATTCTTAACAAATTTTTAGCAAATTGTACCCAACAATATATAACAAGAATGACATGTTATAGCCAACTGGAGTTTATCCTAGGAATGCAAAATTGGTTTAAAATGTAAAAATCAAACTGTTTAATTCACCACATTAACAAACTAAAACAAAAACAACAAAATATGATAGCAAAAGCAAAAAAAAAAAACAAACCCAAAGTCAAATAATATTTTCATTGCAATAGACCAAGAGAAAGAATTGTCAGATTCAGTATTCATTTATGGTAATATCTCTCAGTTAACTAGAAATAGAAGGAAACTCCAACCTGGTTAAAGGTGTCGATACAAAAAACCATTTCTATTCTCATTTGCCTCGTAAACAAGTACTGCACAGAGCAGCGGATATAGTGGAATTAGTTTAAGCTTCTAGGTCAGAAATAAACTTGAATTCAAATTATGGCTTTTTTAATGCTGTGATCATAAACAAATTACATAGCCTTTTTGGCTGGTCATAGTGGCTCATGCCTATAATCCCAATACTTTGGGAGGCCAAGGCAGGAGGATCACTTGAATCCAGGCATTCAGGACCAGCCTGGGCAACATAGTGAGATCCCATCTCTAATAATAATAATAATAAAATAAAATAAAAATAAAAAGTAAATAAATAGCCTTTCTGAGCTTGAGTTGTCTTATTTGTAAAACAGATAATAAAGCCTATGTTTTGAAACTGTTTGTGGTACAAACAAGTTATCTTATGTCACTGCCCAGCACTGCTTACACACATTAAAGTAAGTACCTTTCCCTTTTTTTGTTCACCTGGTTCTGATGAGGGTGAGTTGGCAGTTTTCAGCATCTTTATTAGCCACAAATGCTCACTGCAGATCAGCTTTGGGTGAGGCCTCTATGGGTTTCCTCTAATGGATTATAAAAGCATTCATCTCTTCCATTTTGGAATGATCTGGTAGAGTGGAAGGGGGAAGAGGTTAGGAGGCAATTAGAGGAAGATAGAACATCCCTGGTCTTCAGATGGGCTCTTTCTGGAAAACTCAGCTAGGGTTTTGACAATAGACTCTTGTCCTGGACTTGCAGAGCAATGGGTGTTCAAGCTTAGATTTCTATCTAAAGTTACATTTCAGGGCAGAACACGTAGGATGCTAATCCATTGAGACAAGTATCTTTACAACTCAACAGTGAGGACAACTTTTAAGTTCCAAAATGCTCTGATAGAAAGCACTTTGGGAACCTGAGGCAGGTGGATCACCTGAGGTCAGGAATTCTAGACCAGCCTGATCAACATGTTGAAACCCTGTCTCTACTAAAAATACAAAATTAGCCAAGCATGGTGGTGCATGCCTGTAATCCGAGCTACTCAGGAGGCTGAGAAAGGAGAATTGCCTGAACCCAGGAGGCGAAGTTTGCAGTTAGCCGAGATTGTGCCATTGCACTCTAACCTGAGTGACAAAGCTGGTCATTTATATGCAGTTAGTCCCATCCCTTGCCTGTAGGGCTAATATACTGTACTTAGTAATGGGGACATATTTGGATTTAGGGTTGCCAGAGGCTGGTGTTTAATTTTTGCTCACTAACTGCATGCTGCTTGGTGATTCTGAGGGCAACATAGGGCTTCCAAAAGAGGTGTATTAATCACCTTAAAGAAGAAGAGATAACTTGATGGCCGGGACCAGCAGGGCCCCTGCCCACCAATAAGCACCTGTGTCAAGTATTACATTCCATGATGCACACTGGCATATTAAAAGCTCTGAGAAACCTGGCAGTGGAGACAGAAGCTGGCTTCCAAGACAGAGCTTTGTGTCAACAAGACATTGACGTGGCGGCTGTGAGAACCAGAGGAACATCCCCCTACACACACACACACCTACCCACAAACACACACACACCACACCATGTACACACCACCCCTACCATCCACTCACACACCACACACACCACACTCACCATCCACTTGCACACATACAACAGACATCACACGTTCACACCTCATGCACCACATCCACCATCCACTCACACTCACACCACACACCACACTATCCATTCACAACATATATCACACACACCACACACACTCACACCATACACACCACAGCCACCCATGCACTCACACACTACACACACACAGACACATATACCACACACTCCACACCCACCATCCACTCACATACATACACATTCACACCACACACATCACACACATACATACTGTACACACCACACATACATTCACACCACACACACACACCACACACACATTCACAACACACACCACATACACGTGCATATTATACACGCCACACATGCACCACATATACATTCACACCACACACACATTCACACCACACACCCATACATACTATACACACCACACATGCACCACATACATATTCACGCCACACACACATTCACACTACACACATTTACACCTCACACACAGCTGTGACGTCAGGCCTGAGATGCCAGTAGGGAGAAGGCAAGGAGGGTGAAGAATGGTCTGGAAAGAAACGAGGATAACGTGAAACAGATGAAGTTTTAAACCAGGAAGGTCTTCTCCTGTTAAGTGGCCTGCTTACCATGGGCTCCCCTGAAGCCAGAGGGCCATCGCTCACTCTTCTGGGCCCTCAAGGTGGAGTGATCTTTCCACGTTTCATTGTTTCATAGGACTGTGTAAATAGCATGAGGGAAATACTGACTCAAGGGGGTACATTTTTCAGTTTGTAGTGAAAGTGTTATTTCTCTGTCACCATGCATGATGTCCTTCAGCCTCCTAGCCTGTCACCCCTTCTATGGGATGAAGAACTTCATAGACAAAAGGGAGCAAAGAGATTTAAATATTTTTGTGAAGACCTTTAAGTGTGCAGAGAAGAAGGGAGAAGTGAATTCCATAACATGATACCCATGATGAGGGAGAAGATAGAGCTGGTGTTTGAAATGATCAAACATTTCAAAGATCCAAATATCAAACACACAAAATAGAAGATTATGAAAAAACTCATAATGTTAAGGAGGCAAAGCAGAATTCCATCCTACTTCTATTTTTATTTGTTTAATGTTTTTTTTAGGTTTGGGGGTGCATGTGAAAGTTTGTTCCCATAGGTAAACACGTGTCCCGGGGGTTTGCTGTACACATTATTTCATCACCCAGGTACTAAGCCCAGTACCCAATAGTTCTCTTTTCTTCTCCTCTCCTCCCTCACCCTCCCCATGCAAGCAGACCCCAGTGTCTGTTGCTTTCTTCTTTGTGTTCATAGGATCTTCTCATTTAGCTCCTGGAAACTCCATTTTATTCAAAGCTATAATTTATTGCAGTTTAGACTATGAATTAGTGGTAATTCTCGCAGGGTCTTCAAGTCTAGTAGATAGACTTTATCTCAGTTAATATTCAACATGAGGACAGCCATTGCCATGGTTTGAATGTGTCTCCAAAGTTCATGTGTTGGAAGCTCAATCCCCAAAGTAATTGTGTTGAGAGGGGGGACTTTAAAGAGAGGTGATTAGGAGATGAGGGCTCTGCTCTGGTGAGTGGATGAATGCTGTTCCTGAGGGAGTGGGTTCATTACTGAGGATGGGATCCTGACATGAGGATAAATTCGGCCTCCTTCCTCTCTTGCTTTTCTACCTTCCTCCATGGGATAACACCACAAGAAGGCCCTTATCAGATGCAGGCCCTTGATCTGGGACTTCCCAGTCTCCAGAACTGTAAGAAATAAATATCTGTTCCTTTATAAATTACCCAGTTTCAGGTATTCTGTTAGAGCAGCACAAATAGGACTAAGCCGGCCACCTCTCCCTGTTTCTTGTATCTTTCACTGGGAAGTTTCCAGGGCTGGCAGCGAAGGACAGGGGCTCCAGGAATCACACAGCAGCTGGAGATGGAGGCAGTCAGAATAGCAGCTGGACACCTGGTACATTGACCTGGGGGTGAGCCCTCAGATAGGAAGCCTGTTGTTATCCTCTTTCTGCCGCAGAAGAACCAGGGAACCACTCCCAGTGCGCTGCCAGCCAGGCCTGGAGGTGCCTGCCCGTGCCGCATTGCTGTGCTCTGGCTGGTCCTCACCTGGGGAGCCTCATGGAAACTCAGCGCTGAGCACCGAGAGCCAGGCGCGGGCTCCAGCAGCCAGGACCACAGAGCTCCTGGACTTAGTGCCCCTTGTTCTTGGTTTTTACGTGGAGCTGGCGGTGAGGAGGGGCTGCCGAGGTGGGAGGGGAACATTTGTCAAAGCGTTCCCCGAGAGCAGTTTCCTGGCTAGAAACAGATGTTCTGGTGGCTTGCTGGCCAAAAGCGTAATGTAAAAACATTAACATATATACCCTTCAAAGCATTCTGACTTTACTTTTCAGTTCTCAGTAGCTTCTCTCATGCTTTAAAAACGGAGCGGAAACCAGCCTTTTCCTGGTGCGCATTTTGTGGGCTTCAGTCGGCTGCGGGTCCAGCGGCTTCTGCGCTGTCGGGGGCCTGCACCGCCTCCCTGCTCTTGTTTAGTCTCCTTTTTCGTTTGCAGGGCAGCGATTCCCAACTGCGGGAAGGAGCTTAGATGTTTTTGGCAGTTCCCGTGGAGAAACCATGTATAAGTTATCGCCAAGAGCTGAAGGGATTGAGTTATTTCCCAGCGACCTCGTGACTGGCGGTGGGGTCAAAAGAGGAGTGTGGTGGAGAGTGGAGACTGGTACCCAGCGCTCCAGCCCCAGGGAGGGCAGTGGATTCCCAGGGACCCCGGGACTCAGTGGGGGATCTTACTTTACTCCTGGGGTCTGAGGGTTGGCATCTTGTTCAGATGGACTCACAGATTAAAGAAAAAAATAATAATAAAGATCTGCTGGAAGGGAACTGAATTCGGTCATATTCCCTCCCTGCCTCCTTTCGGATTGTTAAGTCTGATGCTTTTGATTTAGGGACCATGAATTATGGAAAGACAGTGATTTCAGACTTTAGAGATCATCCAATTTAACCTCATTATTTTATAGAAGAGAAATCAAGGAAGAGAGTTGTTCAATGAGTTAGTTTCCCATCTGTTAGGGTGCAGTCCCAGCTGTCTCATCCTCTTTCTATAGCACACAAAGGTCCCCGTGTGTTCCTTCCTGCTTCCTTCTGAACCAGACCAAAGGGTGTGTTTTCTTGTGTCTTTTGCGACCTCCATGGGTTTTGTCCACGTTGCCCTTACATCTGCCACTTGCACCCAGACCCCAACCCCTCTTTCCTGGCTGTGCATTCCTGTAATTTAGTGCACATTTCCTGCAAACAAGTACGAAACAGGTGCATAGTCAAGATGTTATGTGTTTAGAGGTTACTGATTCTCCGAGGGCTTCCTCTGAAAACTCTGAGTGGTTTAGAGGAAAGAATATTCACTCCACAGACGCATATGCTTTCCAGGTAATTCTATCCTTTGTCTTATTCCGACCAGCTAGAGGGTGTCATTTTGGCCCTCTCACTCTGGCCAAGGCTTCATAATCCTTTCTCCATCTCTTTTCCTCCCCTACTCATCCTCTGGCCCCTATACCATGAGGTGAATTTCTACAATTTACAAACTCTTTGCTTGCAAAGTAGATTTTGATTTGTATTGGAAAAGAATTCCCCAAGGAAGGCCAGCCAGCCCCCAGTCCTCTTTCCACCCATGCTTTGCTGCTGCTGCTCCATGGAGAATGGCTCCCTCCGATGGCTTTTGTAGCGGTGGCTAGTTGGGAGGGTCTTACTGCCTCATGGAAAAGCCAGGCTAAGGAGGTAGGGGTCTTACTGAGTGACCTCAGGCTCATGAGATTCCTCTCTCATGGATCCAGCTGTTTCATTAGGCCCCAAGCTGCTTTTTGTCTCTTATATTGTAATGCTAAGCATGTCTTTTCTTTCCTAGACAATGCTTCATCCCTGATTTCTGGGAGGTTAGCTTTGAAGAAGCAGGATAGACTTGCACTCAAAATTTGGATGTTGAGACTGATGACGCCACACACGTACCAAGATACTGTAAAAAGGTTTATTACACACACGATCAGGATTTTGGGGAGAGCAAGGCAAGCTTCTCAGGTTGGTCTGAAAATGTCTTGTGAGAGCAGGGAAAGGAGATTGTCTTGAGGTTTTTATTATGGCCGTGGGTGGGGCTGGGGTGAGGGTTCCAGTGCATGGGAAGGGGCTTGCACGGGGCTTGCATGTCCTGCTGGTGCCAAAGAGGGAACACTCAGGCTTCCTATCAGCCTGCTCAGATGTGGGAGCTGGAGAGGGGTGGGTGAGGCTTAAAAGCCCCACCAATCCATGGAGCCAGACTCTTTATTACAGCTTATTTTAGATTTATAAATATTTGTTCAAAATATGAAAAAAATTGGTGCCAGACAAGATATACCTATCCTTGACAGATAACCAAATCCAGGAGTTTGGAAGTTCTTGAGTAACAAAGCCAGCAACACAGGGTTCAATCACTTTTTCAAATACACAACATAGACCAAGGCATCTACTCACCTTAAAAAATATTCTGGCCTCATGATATTCTCTTTTCGCTTGGAAGTTTAAAGTAATGACTTTCTTGGGAAACATATGAGATGATGAAAATAGTTTTTATCATTTGTTTTAATATTATTTCCTTATTCAAAATCTCAACGGTCTCACGATGGAATTCAAATCAAAATGAAGATCTGCATGTTACTAATTTCCAAATTTACATTTTCACTCCAGACCCTCACCTGAGGTCTAGACATTACTCCCAAGCGCGTTCTTCATAGTTCTGTTTGGGTGTTTAGAATGGATCTCAAATTTAACATGTCCCAAATAGAGCTGTTGATTTGCCCTCCAAGCTTGACCTACCCCCTTCTCTTGCATCTCAGTAGGTGGCATCACCATCTTCCCAGTTGCGTTATCCAAAATTCTAGAAGTCACTCTCAATTGTCCTCTTTCCTTTGCCCTCCACAAGTCTTGTGGGTAGAGTTATAAAACATAGTCAAGATTTAATGTGTTTAGAATCTCACCTCTTCCTTCTCTCCTAAAAGCCCCTGCCTCTGCTCCTCTGGCCCTGTTATTGGTTGAATGATGTCCCCCAAAGGCTGTCTTCAAGTCCTAACTCTCAGGTGATTTTTGAATGCAATCTTATTTATAGAAATAGGACCTTTGCAGATATAATCAAGGTGAAACAAAGTTATGAGGGTGGGGACAAATCTGATCGGACTGGTGTCTTTCCAACAAGAGGAGAAAGGTCAGAGATACACAGGAAAGATGGCTGCATGGCAATGGAGCAGATCAGAGTGATGCTGTCACAGGCCAGGGACTGCCTGAGGCTACTAGAAGCTAGGAAGAGGAAAGGAAGGATCGTCCCCTAGAGGATTCAGAGGGAGCATGGTCTTGCTAACACCTTGATTTTGAAGTCCAAGCCTCCAGAACAGTGAGAAAATAAGTATCTGTTGTTTCAACACACTCAGGTCGTGGTACTTTGGTACAGCAGCTCTAGCAAAAAACACAGCCCTACAACCACTTTTTCGCACAGTAGCCGGAGGGACCTTTTCAAACCTAAAATGCAGAGGGTGTTCCTCCTCCTGCATCAAAACCTCTGTCAATTTTTCTCAGAACTTACAATAAAAACCAGACTCTTCACCAGCACCAACAAGGCCTCATATACCTGTCCTGGCTATCTCTGATCTCATCCCGTACTTTTCTCGGCTTTGTTCCTCATCCTTAGCATCAGCGGCCCATTGAATAAGGATGATGTGACTGGCTGCCTTGGGGTCTTTGTACTCACTGTTCCTGTGGCCCCAAAGGAATCAGCTGGAGTCACTCCCCATCCCCCCAATATTACCCTGTTTCCTCCAGAGCACTTACCTTGATCTGATAATCCTATCAGATAAATAAACTAAAAAATCCTAGTTTATTATTTGCCCCCCTCCTGCTCTGTGATAAAGTTCATGAGAGCTGAGCCTTGTTTGTGTTTAAGCCCGGACCCATTCTTAGGAAGCTACTGGGCCTTCGGTTCTCCTCTCTGGACAACTGAAACAGACTGAGATTCTAGAATTCTCTCAGGTGTGGGGAATAAAAACAAACACTATTTCTCTGGGAAGATATGAAATACGGAAAGATATAATGGATGTACCCCAAAAGATCCATACTCATTTTTCTTAAGGATTTCTTATTCCAGATAGGATATTTGGCCTTTGATCCTGGTTGGCTAAAAAAAGGAGAGGTGCAAAAATGGGAAAATTCTTAAAGTTACATACACTCTGACTTTGTGTAACCTTATTATTATTTTGGGTTTTGCAAATTGAGTCAGTTGGTGATTTATGAAAAGGATTTGATTCTGTCCTTCATTTCTTACGTAGACAGTTTTCCCTGACAGAGTGACAAGTTGTGATGTGCCAGGCTATGGGAGTCACTGTCCCTGCTGCCTCTGGAATGATGAGGAATAAATAACCAGAACCTGTTTGCATGGCTGCCGACAATGCGCCATGGAAATACACCTGGCCCCTCCCACCCTTGCTTGGCTCTGCAGGAGTTTGTTCCCCTTGTCTATGAGGCAGAGAGAAATTGCACTCGGGCAGTGATGAGTGTCTTGTGTCATTCAGAGACTTGAACAGCATCCATGTTCCTGGGATAGGAGGGCTCTTCTGCTATCCTTTGATGCAATATAAAGGCTTATTTTATTTTTATTTTATTTTATTTTATTTATTTTATTTTATTTTATTTATGTTATTTTATGTTATGTTATGTTATGTTATGTTATGTTATGTTATGTTATGTTATGTTATGTTATGTTATGATGGAGTCTCCCTTTGTTGCCCAGGCTGGAGTGCAGAGGTGTGATCTCGGCTTACTGCAACCTCTGCCTCCGGGGTCCAAGCAATTCTCCTCCTGCCTCAGCCTCTCAAGTAGCTGGCTAATGTAGGTGGCTCCCCGCCACCATGCCTGGATAATTTTTGTGTTTTTAGTAGAGATGGAGTTTCACCGTGTTGGTCAGGCTGGTCTCAAACTCCTGGCCTCAAGTGATCCACTGGCCTCAGCCTCCCAAAATGCTGGGATTACAGGCATGAGCCACTGAGCCCAGCCTAAAGGCTTGTTTATAAAAAGATCCTTTTTACCGACAGGCAACAATGCCTCAAGTTCTTGCAAATGGTCATCTCTTTGTGTTAGGAGGCTTTTGTCTCTAGAAGGCCCTTATTAAATGGCAAATGGATTAGCTAAAAGAATTCCAGAAACTTTGGACACATGAACCAAAGAAGTGAGAATAAGTTAATTGTTTTCACCATAAATGGTATTTTTCTGACTCTGGTAAAGACAAGTGAACTGTTGAAACTCCAGCTCCTTTCAGGGTCCCCTGACTATTTCTTGGTATCTCCAAGGCTGACTGCTGTTTGTGCAAGAATAAACTGCCCGAGCCTTCGCTGACATCTGAGGCCTTGACTCGTAAGATGCTGTCGTGAGCCCTAGGTCCTTCTCTCTGGGCTCTGCATCGCTACAGGTCCATAAGCTCACTGGGAAAGGGCACCTTCCCGGCAGGTTCTTCATTCTTTCCAGGGAAGGCACAGGGCCACTTTCACTCCCAGATCCCGATCCACCAGGGCCGACTCCCGTGGTGAGCGCAGCATACGCACCACCGGTGGTGCTGGTAAACCATTAGCAGAGCAGCTTTTCAGACTTGTTTGGAAAGTGGTCATAATGTAAAGTTGGGTGGGGAGTAGATGGAGTTCCTGGGGCAGGGAGGGCAGCCCACGTGGAACACCGGCAGGTCCCTCATGAATGGAGACCCGTGCAGTCACTCAGGGCTGCAAGCTCAGAAAGCGCTTTGTGCTTGGGGCTTAAGGCTCTGTGTTTGTCATCCTGAGATTCTTAATCTTAGTGGAATTTGCGTTTTATTTATTTATATTTTTGAGATGGAGTCTCCCTCTGTCACCCAGGCTAGAGTGAAGTGGTGTGATCTCGGCTCACTGTAACCTGCCTCCTGGGTTCAAGCAATTTTCCTGCCTCCACCTCCTGAGGAGCTGGGATTACAGGCATGCACCACTACACCCAGCTAATTTTTGTATTTTTAGTAGAGATGGGGTTTCACCATACTGGCCAAACTGGTCTCAAACTCCTGACCTCAAATGATCTGCCTGTCACGGCCTCTGAAATTGCTGGGATTACAAGTGTGAGCCACTGTGCCTGGCTGGAATTTGCATTTTGTAAGTGAAGTCCGATGGGAGGGGTGCACCAGGTATTCCCACTGCCTCCCTGGGACTTGCTCTCAGTCACATGCACCCAGCCTCCTGGGGTACCTGGCCCTGCCCAGCTTCCCTTTGCACTCTGCTCCCAAGCCCTGTCTCTCTCTGCCTAGGGGTGTTGGTGGGGAGGTCCATGGCCTCCTGTCACTCTCTACCCCTGTGTGCAGAGGAGTTGGGTGCAGCATGGGCCCTAAGTGCCTCGGCCTGCCCTGGGATGGTGAGCGACTTGGGGCCTCTCGCCTGCTCCTGGTCTAGGTACTGGGCACTTCCAAGAGCTGAGATGCAATCCCTTGGGGCCACCCACTCCCCAGGGTTTGGGGCTGAGGGCCCCTGGGAAGCAGAGGTTCCCCTTGTGCCCCCAACTGGGGCTCTGCATTTTCATTAAAGAGGTAGAGATCAGATTAGCTCTTCTACTTACTACTTTCTCTGCTGGTTGGTCCTGGTCTCAGGCGATAAAGCTTCCCTTTAAGAAACTTTACCAACATTGTTCAGACTTCTTGCCTTTATTCACACACACACACACACACACACACACACACATATATATATATATTTTTTTCTGCCCTGGAGTGTCTTGTCTTGGCCTCTTATGTTTTTTCAACTTCTACTTATATTTTAAGGTTTATATCAAGACTCATCTATCTCTCCCCTAAGACTTCCAGCCCACTGTGGACCACAGAGCTCGTTCTCTGCATGGAACTTGGTGTTTCATCTTCTCTAGTGTTATTTGCAAATTAAACATAGATTTTCTGCTGTACCTTCAGTGTTCATTGTTTGGGGTTGTTATTTAACTTGTTGTATGTTTATGTTTTGTTTATATCACACTGTTCTTGGCTCAGTCTCCAGGGTATGGTAGACACAGGCAACAATATGTATTGATTACACACTGGGTATGTCATGGGCACATTTTGGAAAATAAGCAAAGGATTAAGGCCACACTTCCTGTAGAAGCTACTGATTGGTTGAAATCAAGTGTCTGATTTAAGTGATTTGGGGAAGAAGTAATGATACATTAGAAACTGACAATTAAAAAAGAAATCTTAAGTGGGGCATGGTGGCTCACGCCTGTAATCCCAGCACTTTGGGAGGCTGAGGCAGGTAGGTCACCTGAGGTCAGGAGTTCAAGACCGGCCTGGCCAACACGGAGAAACCCTGTCTGTATTAAAAATATAAAAATTAGCCAGATGTGGCAGCACACGCCTGTAGTCCCAGCTATTCGAGAGGCTGAGGCAGAATTGCTTGAACCTGGGAAGTGGAGGTTGCAGTGAGCTGAGATCATGCCACTGCACTCCAGCCTGGGTGAGAGAGAGAGACTCTGTCTCAAAAGAAAGAAAAAAAAAAAGAAAGAAATCTTTCAGTCAGAAGATCGTGATTTCTATAGCAGGGGCTCATTTGATGTGAGTGCTGTTTTTAGAAGTCACTGGGTTGGTTGCATCTCTGAAGGATTAAACTTAACTCTCACCATGACATGAGGGTATCTCTCCTTCCAGATCCGCAAATAATGTTTTGTATACCCAAACACGAGGGTGAGTAAAATCTGGGCACTCAGGCAACAATGCCACAGTCATTACTCAGCTTTTGAAAGTCTGCCCAGCCTGGTGAGGATGTATTTTGTACTTTGCCCTCCTCTCAGCCCAGTTTTCCCCTGACTGGTGATTTCCTGCTGTCTCCTGAATTCCTGTAGCTCCTACTGCAGCTTCCGCCACAGGGGGGTCCCCAAATACTGTGAAGCACCCAGAACTCAAAGGGTTTCGTTTCACTAAAGAATGTTCCTTTTCTGTGTCTTCCAGTGTCTGTGGATGAACACTACACCATTTGCTCTGTTTTCTGAGAATTTCTCAGTGGATGCTTTAAAAACCAAGGATGAATTCAGCATCTCTATTTTATGTGAAAGTTGTTCTCAGCATCGTTTGTTTTCTTACTTGGGTGGAAAAGATAGCTGGGTAGGTGTTTTCCTCCTGGGGCCTTCTGAAGAGTTTAAAAACAGACTTTGAGTGTTGAATGAAAGGTCCCTATTCTTTCCTAAAATACTCACAGAATCCCATGACTAATAAATAAATAAAGATTGTTTTATTAGTCACCCAACAATGAAAGAAGAAATCCTCCCACTTCTCAAATGCTTCCTTTCAGAGTAACCTCAATAACCTGACTGATTCATGGAACTAATTTGTAACAATAATAAAGACGAAGAGAGACCCCAGACAAGCTTTCAGAATGCCTCCAAGGCCCTCGCTGCCTCATCCCGCTCTCCCGTTCCTCGGCCTGCAGCTGATGCCCTTGAGGAAGCCCCTGTTCATACTGACAGTGGCCCAGAAACCTCTTCCCCTTGCTCAGACAATTGCCCATGTGGCCGCTGCCAACTTGGGGCTTCCTGGACTCCACAAACTCAGGAGGTCTGAGCTCAGTCACACCCTGCATCACCCCTGCTCCCTGGGCTCCTGCCCTGAGCCACAGCTCCCTGCTTGATTAAGAAGGGTCAGCCACCTCAAGGTTCACTTCCGGGCAGAGGCCACATCTGTTAGGAAAGAAAATAGATGAAAAGCATAGTTAGCAAGTGTCTGCTGTTGGCCAGGCACTGAGCTAGGAGGTGTCTTATTCATGTGTCATCTTATTTCATCATGTAAATGACCCTGTGAGGCAGAGATGGTTGTTTTAATTATATAGAAGGAGAAACACAGGGTCAGAAAGATTAAGAAACTTGCTGAAGATTGTACTGTGTTCCAGTGGTCTCCAAACTGGGGTAGGTCCACTCTAGTGAAGGTACCTGGTTAATTCCTGCTGATTAAGCACTAATCACATGAGACTCATCCAGCTGGCCAGTTTCCAGGTGAAACTGTGGTGGGTAAATTCTTTGGAAAAGAAAATGGAGTCCATTTCCACGTGACCACAGTAAGTCTCTGTTAATTAATGACTGAAAATAGCTCTGTATGTTCACATAGGATCCAAATTTGCTTCAATAATTATCCAAATATGGAACTAGGAGTTTCAGCTACAGAATACAACCTCTCAGCATTTGGAATATAGACATCTTATCTGGCCTTCCACAAAACTCCAGTGAAAACACAAACACAAAAATCACTCAAGTTTCCACACCTTTAGTCCCAGCTATTCAGGAGGCTGAGGTGGGAGGATCGCTTGAGCCTGGGAGTTAAAGGATGCAGAGAACTCTGGTCATGCCACTGCACTTCAGCCTGGGTGACAGAGCGAGACCCAGAGCAAGACCCTATGTCAAACAAACGAACAAACAAACAGAAAACAAAACTCAAGTTCCCACTTCAATTCCTGGCGTGTTTTCTGGTGGTAAAGAGCTTCCAAAATATGTATATTGGGCATATACTTCATTTGTTAGCCTAGTTTCTCTTCTTCTGGGAAATAACTGTAACAGTAGCTAGTATTTATTTATTTGTTTATTTAATGTTTTGAGACAGAGTCTTTCTCTGTCGCCCAGACTGGAGTGCAGTGGCATGATCTTGGCTCACTGCAACCTCTGCCTTCTGGGTTTGAACAGTTTTCCTGCCTCAGCCTCCCAAGTAGCTGGGATTACAGATGTGCACCCCCATGCCCAGCTAACTTTTGTGATGGGGTTTTGTTGTGTTGGCCGGGCTGGTCTTGAACTCCTGACCTCAAGTGATCTGCCCGCCTCGGCCTCCCAAAGTGCTGGGATTACAGGCGTGAGCCACTGTGCCCGGCCAATAGCTAATATTTATACAGCCCTTATGAAGCACCAGGCACTGCCCTAAGCACTTTACAAATATTCATTTATTTAATCATCATAGCAATTCTATTGGGTGGGTACCATTATCATTCTCATTTTATATGCAAGGAAATTGAGGCCCAGAGAGGTTAAGAGACTTGCCCAAGGACACATGGCTGGTAAGAAGCAGAGGCAAGACTTCTCAGGCAGTCAAGACCTAGAGTATGCTCAGCCCCGGCTTAGAGAGATGATGGGATGGTTAGGTTGTAACTGGTGACATTTACGTTTAGACAGATGGTCGGAAGGTTGAGTGTTATGGCATGCAAAGTCAAATGCAAGTCCCCCATTATGCAGAAATCATAGTTTATTGAGAACCAACTATTTGCCAGGCTCTATGGTAACCTTTATAGATGTATTTAGTATTCACAGCAATTCCAATCTTTCTGACTACAAAGCCCATAATTTTAACCAGTACCCTACACTATGCAGTGGTGGCTCAGAGTTGCTTCACTAGTTTCTTAGTTATTGCTAAAGCTAATTATTATTTCCACATGGGTTGGTTTAATATTCATGTTAGGTGAAGTTTGTAGTCAATAACAGTGAGCAATATGAAGTTTAAACAAGTGAGATGAATTAATTTCATGTGCTTTGAGCTACAGGCAGAGGGATTTTAGAGATCTTCTACCAAAAAAAGTCTGTCTTGTTGAATGAGTTTGCATTCTTTCCTCAGGTATTTCAAATTACAGAACCCGTCACTTTTCCTTTTTTGCCAAACTGACTAGAAAGCTCACAGTGTATTTGAACACTCACTTAAAGTAACTGTGTTAACAGATTTTTTGGCATATTTATTTCTCCTTTCGCATATATTCTGCTTCAGTCTTTTTTTTTTTTTTTTTTTTTTTTAGCTGGCACTACAGGTGTGTGCCATCACGCCTGGCTAATTTTTGCAGTTTTTGTAGAGACAGGGTTTTACCATGCTGCTCAGGCTGGTTTTGAACTTCTGGGCTCAAGTGATCTGCTGGCTTTAACCTCCAAAGCGCTGGGATTATACGCATGAGCCACTGTGCTCAACCCTGCTCCGGTCTTCATGGTATTATTATATCTATACCTCAATACACACAATCCTGGGTTGAATACATTTTATTTATTATTTTAAAAAATATATTTATTTATATATTTATTTATTTTAGACAGGGTCTGGCTCTGTCACCCTCTGTTACCCAGACTGGAGTGTAGTGGCATGATCCCGGCTCACTGCAACCTCCACTTCCTGGGCTCAGACGATCTTCCCACCTCAGCCTCCTGAATAGCTGGGACTACAGGAGCACACCACCACATCCAGCTAATTTTTGTATCTTTTTTTTAATAGAGACAGAGTCTCACTATGTTGCCCAGGCTGGTCTCAAACTCCTGAGCTCAAGTGATCCACCCGCCTAGGCCACCCAAAGTGCTAGGATTACAGGTGTAAGCCACGGTGTCCGGCCTTAAGTTGGATACATTTTAAAACAGAAAAGCTCCACTTGACTGCCTTGATAGTCCAGGTGAGGAAGAATCCTCCTTGCGCGTAAGGGGAAGTGAGTTGCGCCTGATGGTGGTGGGCAGTTCCTGGCCTGGCACTCCAAGGCCCTCTTGCCCAGTCTTTCTCGTTCCAAAACACACGATGCTTCTGGTTTTGACAAGCAGCTGAGACTTGATTAATCCCTACTGGAAACGATTAGGAGAAAATAATTTGCTGTTGTAAGATCAAGCAGGGGAAACAGTCCCTGCTGGAACCATGTGTTTCTTTTATCTGGGATGCCCGTAACCTACAGAGCTCACATTCCTTGAGTTGCAGGGAAGAGGGATTAGCTACTTCCCATGGTTCCAGCTCCACTTAGACCTGGCAGCTCACTGCCTCGGACAGTCCAGCGTGTTGTACTCACAGGTATGGACCTTGGAGTCATACAAATCCAGATTGAAACCAGCTCTACCGCACAGCTGCCTTGGGAAAGTTGATTAACCTTTATAAGCCACATGTGCTTGTCTGTAAACTGGGAACACTACTCTCTAAAGATATTGTAAACATTAACTAAGGTTATGTTTGCAAAGCAATTAACACAGCAAATGAGAAAAATGGCCCAAAAATGTACATCAGCAGAAATATTACTATTTTATTGCAGTGTTATTAAAATGGAAGCAAAAACTTTATAAACCTATGTTTCTCCTCAGAAATAACAGGTAGCTTTAAGTCCAGCAGCCCCTAACCCAAGATGGGCCACCAAATGTAACTTTCAGTCTTTCAAGCACTCATGGGACATTTAAAAATACTTGACGATGTACTTGATGATAAAGGAAATCTCAACAAAATCAAAGAATTTAATATTGTTAATAACACAAGTCTGACTGAAATAGCACAAAGCTGAATAAACAATTCTAAATAATTTATAAATCAAATAAAATATCATAATAGTGAATTTAAATATTTTGAACTAAATAACTGTAAAAACACTATCAAAAATTGTGGGATGTAGTTAAAGGAATATATGGAGGGAGATTTTTGACTTTAAATGTTTAATAAAACAGCGAGCTGAGTTTCAATTTAAGAAGTAAGGAAAGGCGGGCAGATCATGAGGTCAGGAGATCAAGACCATCCTGGTTAACACAGTGAAACCCCGTCTCTACTAAAAATACAAGAAATTAGCCAGGCATGGTGGTGGGCGCCTGTAGTCCCAGCTACTCAGGAGGCTGAGGCAGGAGAATGGCCTGCACCCCAGAGGCGGAGGTTGCAGTGAGCCGAGATTGCACCACTGCACTCCAGCCTGGGCGACAGAGTGAGACTCTGTCTAAAACAAATAAATAAATAAAAATAAAAAAGAAAGAAGTAAGGAAAAAAGCAACAGTGCAGACCCAAAAAAGACAGGGACAGAAGTAATAATGGTAAGAGCAGGAATAACAAAACAGAATTTTAAAAAGCCACAGGGGACTAACACTAAACTAAACCTGAGTACTCCCAGTTTTCTCATCTGTAGAAAGGATGGGATAGTATTGACCTCAAAGTAAAGGTGTGAGGGACACATGCCATAATGTGTGCAAAAGGACTTTGTGAACTGCTGAGAACTATTCGCATGCACTTCCATTTTTATTTTGTTTATCCAACACATATTTACTAATTACCTGTTCTGTGCCAGGTGACTTGTCTGGCTGTGGGGGTAAAATGCCTCCTTGGACCTTACTGTCTATAGGAGTTGTGGATCTTAAGCGGGTCACTGTATGCTGTGCAGGAGTTGTGCGCTATGTAAGGAGAGCACATGGTGGAGACATAGCCTACTCAAGGATGTGAGGAAGGTTTGGCTGGAAAATGAGGTTCAAGCAGAGATCAGGAGGTGGAGTGGAGGGAGAAGTACTGTGAGCAAAGGAAAGACCAGGTATGTGTGTAAGGAACAGGAGGCTGGGCCCAAAGTGTGTGGTGTGGAGGGAGATGGGGTTGCAGGTGCTGGAAGGAGCTGTGTAGGCTCTCACAGGCCATGTTTGGATTCTTGCATTTTAAGAGCAATGAGAAACTGTTCTGTTTTTTTAACCAGGGGACAGAATGGATTGGAAGGAGACAGAATGAATGTAGGGGACTATTTAGAAGGCCATGCATGGTCCAGATAAGAGATGAGATGACGGTGGCTTGAATTAAGATGACAGAAGTAGAGATGGGGAAAGGTGGATGAATTTGAGAGCTATTTCAAGGATGAAATCTAAATGCATACCCTAGAGTTCAGGGATGTGGATTAGGACACCCTACTGACTCCCACGGAGAGGGATGATTCAAGGGATACCTCCCTGGGGGGGTGTGGTTCTTGTTTGTGGACCCACTGGTTTATTTACCAGAACATGGGACTTCTGTGCTATCGTTTTTGCATCTTGGGTCAAAAGACAACAAGGTTGCTGACCAGGTGGCCTCTGGTCTGGCATCCTCTGGCCAGGTGGGTCCCGCTGCACTTGACTGAGAAAGCTGGCCGCTCTGACTGCTGCTACATTTGGCTGAAATTTCTTTTTCCTTCTAACATAGTAATGCAATATATCTGGAGGTCCATTTATATTATTAAGCTTTTCATAAGTAATATCCTACTTATTGAAAACATTTACTGTTTAGGATCTTCATTAGATCACTTGGATAAATGCAGAATTTCCTTGAAGTTGACAACAATGAGGAAACTTAACAAAACATGTGATTTGTCAAAAGTTCAAATCTGAATAATTATGTTAGTTTTGGAGGTCTAGGTAATTAATACGGTTTGGAAATAGAGGATCTTAGTGGGTTATAAGCACAATATGTCTTCATGAATCGGGCTTTCTGGAAGATGTGCCACACACTCAACAGACCTGATTTCCTTTCTTCCTGCGACTGCATTTCCCAGCCTCCACTGCAGCTAGGTAAGATCACCTAATGGAATTCTGGCCAATGGAATATGAATGGAATTAATGTGGGTAACCTCCATGATGGGCACAGAAACACCTCCCAGGAAAAAGTCTTGATTTTTCCTCATGTCTGCTGACTACATATCGACTCTTGAATAGACTTGAGTATCTGCTGTTGAAGGAGGCAGAGGCTCTGTCAGCCTGGGCCCCTGAGTGATTTCATGGAGTATACCATCTCTCCAACTGTATTTTATGTAAGTGGAAATAACCTTCTACAAGGTTAAGCCACTGAGATTTGGGGGTTTGCCTGCTACAGACATTTAGCTGCAACACATATTAATCTGTATGACTGGCTAAGTGCAGTTGAACCAGGTAGTCCTGCTCTAAGAATTCCTTTTAAAGACCATCATGTTTCTAAGCATCTGTTTTCAGTATACCTGGTCATTCTCACTTCCCTGTTCTTTCAGCTTTCAGTGGTTCAGTTTTTCTCAACTGTTTCCACCAAAATACCATCAACAGTAAGGAAGAACAATGTGGACCACCAGAAGGCTTGGGTGTTTCCTGAAGCTGCTCTTGCTTGGACTTTGATTGGAAGTCATGATTGTCTGAGGGTTCATGCTGGCGCTCCCCCAGTGAACCTAGCTCACCTACCCTCTGCTCTGGCTCTAGTCTCTTCCCTTCTTCTAAGGGAGGCTACTGCTGTGCTCAGTGGGGAGCTGGGTTCAAGGAGAGCTGGGGCTCTGAAAGAGTCCTGGGGAGAAGGCGGACATGAGTCCTGAGTGAGTGGACCTGCTCTCTCTGGCCCTGAAGGGGTCGAGAGGCAACTGGGTGTGTGGGCTGAATCTTTCCTGGCCCTGAAGCTGGAAATTTGAAAAAAAAAAAAAAAAAAAAAAAAAAAAAACAGGCTCAGGTTTGCTTCAGTTCAGGGAAGTTTTCTTTTATTGTTAGTATCATGGTCGCCTCTCCTTCGTTGGTTCTATTTTTTCCTTTTTCTGCAAGTCAAGGTCGCTCTATTCACAAGTCAAGGTTTTAGGATCCACCCCGCGTTCCTAAATCCTGTCTAGATGTACCACAATTCATTTACCCTTCCACCCACTGAAGGACATCTTGGTTGCTTCCAGGTTTTGGCTATTATGAGTAAAGCTGCTGTAAACATCCATGTGCAGGTTTTTGTGTAGATATAGTTTCTCAATTCATTTGTGAAAATGTTAAGGACTGTAGTTGCTGGATTATATTTTAAGAGCATGTTCAGTTTTATAAGAAAATGCCAAACTGTCTTCTGAAGTAGCTGTGCTATTTTGCATATTCCCACCAGCAGCAAATGAGAGCTCCAGTTGCTCCACATCCCCCAGCATTCGGCATCATCAGTGTCGTGGATTGTCACCATCCTAATAGATGGATAGTGGTATCTCATTGTTTCGGTTTGCAATTCTCTACTGATGTGCGACATGGACTCATCTTTTCGTATTCTTGTTTATCATCTGTATATCTTCTTTGCCGAGGTGTCTGTTTTGATCTTTGGCCCATTTTTAAATTGGGTTATTCATTTTCTCGTTGTTGAGTTTTAAGAGTTCTTTGTATATTTTGGATTACAGTCCTCTCTCGGATGTGTCATTTGCAAATATTTTTTCCCAGTTTGTGGCTTGTCTTCTCATTCTCTTGAGAGCCTACCTTTTAGAAAAAAATTAACTACGTTAAGGGTTAATTTTTTATTTATTTACTTTTATTATTAACTACGTTAAGGGTTAATTTTTAATTTATTCATTTTTTAAATTGACAAATAAAATTGTATATGTTTATTTTGTACAACATGTTTTGAAATATGTACTACATTGTAAATTGAGCTTATTAACATATGTATTTCTTCACATACTTATCATTTTTTTGTGGTGGAAAAAGAAAAATCGTAAATGTTTTTGGGCAGAAAGAATGAGAAGAGCCTCCCAGGCCCTGGACTTCATATTTGACACAGGCAATCGTCATCCTCCTGGAAAATTCTTTCCCTTTGTTCCTGCCTGCCAGTCTCTTGGTATCTCTCCTTCAACATGTTCTTTTAAAAAAAAAAAAAACCCAGATCTTTATATATTAAAAATATAAATATCTGAACTGGAAATTATACTCCTTGGAATCTAATCCACAAGGAAAAGAAAACGAAAAAACACCAGAGGTGAATGACACTAGAGTCAGGATGCCTCTAGTGGCCCACCTGCAAAACACCTGTAGACAAAGAGCAGATTTATTATTAGGAAAATGGCCAAACAATTGATGGGATATATTGAAGTATTATGCAAGCATCGAAAAGGATAAATAGAACTAAACCAGTTGATTTGATGGTGTTGAGTAAGAAAAGCAAGATTCAGAAAATGATGTTTAATATGTTTACAGTTAAATATCACTCTTTCTATGTGTAGTCTATGTTTACATGCATAAATACCTGTAACACTAGAAAGTAAGCTCAAGCAACAAGAGACTTTGTTTATTGTTCACCACAGTATCCTCAATGTCTAGAAGTGAGAAGTGCAAAGTTGGAGAAAAAAATCATAAAGGGAGCAACTAAATTGATGGATTACTATTATATGGACAAATGGGTAAAAACAGTCCAAGAAAAAAAAAATATCCCCTCTCAACCCAAACAGCATATATATTACCACACTTATATATTTATGTTAAATTCCATGTATGTATGTTTGAAGAAATTTTTAGAAAGTAAAACAAACCAAAAAAGTTTATACACAATTTACATTTTACTTTATTATATATTTATGCTTGTGCATAATGTTTATATTCATTTTAACTTAAAAATATGTTAAAGTAAAACGTATTCAATTACTTACAGGGAACCCTCTCAAAAGATTCCTTCTCAATTCAAACGGTGACTGTGATATTAAAGAATGATTAATTTTTAGATGTGGGAGCAGTGTTGTGGTTATGTCAAACCACAAACCCTCAGCAAACTCCTGATCTTTTTGAAACACATACTGAAGTATTTGGATGAAATGATAGGGTATCCGGATTTGCTCCAGTGTGGCTAGAATGAGGTAAAGTGGGGATGGCACATGGAAGAAGATTGTCATGTGTTGACAATTCTTGACGCTGGGGGATGGGTTCATTATATTATTGTAATTATATGATTGAAATTATATACTATTATACCATTGAAATGATATACTATTACACTATTTGAATTATATACTCTTTTGCTATTGAAATTATATATTATTATACTATTGAAATCTCCATATAAAATGTTTAAAACTAAAACCTTACAATTTCCATGATTAACTCTCTTTATCTAGTTTTCAAACTTATATTTTACAGCAATAATCTATTTTGGAAAGTACCTCAAATCTTCACTGTTAGCTTTGTACTTGTTAATTCAGATTATTATTTGGAGTACTATTGTTACTTTGGAATAATAATATCTCTTGCATAAGTTAACTTTGAGAGTCACTTTTTATTATTAAGGCAAAAACATAGATCAATTTACCTAATTTCACTTTTTTTTTTTTTTTTTTGAGATGGAGTCTTGCTCTGTCGCCCAGGCTTGAGTGCATCGGCATGATCTCAGCTCTCTGCAGCCTCTGCCTCCCAGGTTCAAGTGATTCTCCTGATTTAGCCTCCATAGTAGCTGAGATTATAGGCATGCACCACCACACCTGGCTAATTTTTTGTATTTTTAGTAGAGACAGGGTTTCACCATGTTGTCCAGGCTGGTCTTGAAAACCTGACTTCAGGTGATCCAGCTGTCTTGGCCTCCCAAAGTACTGGGATTACAGATGCCTGGCCTAATTTCACCTTTTGTCAGATGATTTTCTCTTTTCCACTTGAAAAAAGATAACAGTTCCACCCTACAGGTGAAAGTTTTGATCACTACTTTGCCTGGCTCCACCTTCCATCTGTGTAGTATCAAAATCACTTTCCGTTTTCTGTACAAATTTCTTAAAATACAGGCATGTTTAAACTGTTCTTTTGTGTTATTTGATAGAAAAGGTCTTCCTTCTGGCAACCAACCAATCTCCCAACAAAGGCAGCCAATTAGTCAATCAATCAACCAACCGGTCCATCAATTAGTGGCATTAGAGGAACAGAGAGGCAGGAGACAATGGTCTCTAATAAGAACTTGCACTGTAGCCAAGGAGATGAATCTAATTATTGTCATTAACTGAAAAGTTCAGGGCTAAATTCTGTGGGAAGACTGTAGATGCTAAAGCTGGTCCTTTAATGAGTTCCCCTTCCACTACCCTTTTGTTCTCAAGACCAAAGTTTTTCACAGGCATTCTTTCTACCCTTGATGCTTAGGATGGCTCCACAGGAATGAGTGGCTGGAAACTAATATGTAACAGATTTCCCTCCTGCCACCCATTCCTCCATCTTTAAAATGAAGGTGTGACTAAGAATGACATGCATCTATGGATGCTGAAAATCCCTCAGGCGTAGGAGGCGTCCGGGGCCTTCTGCTGACTCTTGCTGTCTCCTGCCAGACGTCGCCTCCACTTCCGGCGAGGAGTGGGTCACTCCAGGGAAATTACCTCAGAACAGGATAAGTGTGCTGGGAGAGGGTCGGCCTTTGTTTTCATTGAGAGGGTCATTGGGCTAGAACAAAGGGATAAGAGAGTGAAATTATAAAGACTTAGAGAATTTGGAATTCTCTTGGTTCAAACTTCTGTCTGGCGGCCTCAGAAGGCAGCCAAGTCCCTTTTTTTCTGAAGTTCCCGAATCTCTGCTTTGCCTGTTGGTCTCTTTGTTTTCAAAACCCACACCTTGACTGATCGTGCAAATCACTTGTTAAACTTTTGTAAGGTTTAGTGAAGTGTTTCTGTTAGGCTGCTGTTTTGGTTGTAGACAGCAGAAAACCCAAATGAAATGGCTTATTCAGTAAGACTGATCACCTCGCATGACAAGAGGTTTCAAACTTATATTTTACAGAAATAATCTTTTTTGGAAAGTACCTCAAATCTTCACTGTTAGCTTTGTACTTGTTAATTCAGATTATTATTTGGAGTGTTATTTGGAGCACGATGGGTGAGCTGTTTGTGTTCCTATCTAACTTTCACTCCTCCGGACTGTGCACCTCTATGCTCCCACCTTGCCCTGCTACTAAAGATTTCATTTGTTCCCTTATCACCCTTCCCTTCTTCAAAATCCAGTTTCCATTCTGCTGAATAATGTTATACATAAGCAAGATGGCACACACAAAAACCCTGAAACATCTCCCAACCTGAAAAAACAACTTCTTATTTATTTTTTTACTTTTTTTATTTTTTAAACTTTTATTTTATGTTCAGGGGTACATGTACAGGTTTGTTAAATAGGTAAATTCGTGTCAGGGGGGTTTGTTGTACAAACTATTTCATCACTCAGGTTCTAAGTGTAGTGCCTGATAGTCATTTTTTCTGATTCTCTCCCTCCTCCCACCCTCTACCCTCAGGTAGACCCCAGTGTCTGTTGTTCCCCTCTTTGTGTCCATGTATTCTCATCATTTAGCTCCCACTTACAAGTGAGAACATGCGGTATTTGGTTGTCTGTTCCTGCGTTAGCCTGCTAAGGATAATAGCCTCCAGCTGCATCCATGTTCCTGCAAAGGACATGAGCTCGTTCCTTTTTATGGCTGTGTAGTATTCCCTGGTGTATATGTACCATGTTTTCTTTATCCAATCTGCCAGTGATGAGCATTTAGGTTGATTCCATGTCTTTGTTATTGTGAATGGTGCTGTGATGAACATACGTGTGAAAGCACAACTTCTTTTATTTCCTTTATAGCAAAACTCTTCCAAGTAGTTGCCCTCCCTTGCCGACTCTCCCTCTGTTCCTTTCAGCTTTTTCTAATCATCTCCAGTCAGGCTTTCGTGCCCCATGCTCTGCTGAAACTATACCTATCAAGGTCCCAGATGCATTGACAAGCCCAGTGGCTAATGCTCCTTGCTCGACTTATTGGCAGCCCTTGGCATAGTTGCTCACTCCCTCTGTGGCCTTTCCTGTTCCCCTCCTACAGCACACAGGTTCCTTTTCTGTCTCTTTGTGGGATCCTTCTGATTTTCTGGACTTCAACCATGGAAATACCAGTGGGCCAGTCCTCAGACCTCTCTTCTCTGTTCACATTCTCTCTCTTGGGGGGTCTCATCCTATCTCTTGGCTTTAAATGCCACTTATATGCTGATGTCTCCCAAATCTAGACCTTCCACTTGGACGTCACTACCAAACTCCAGACTCACAAATGTGCCTTACGAATCCACAGATGCGACTTGCCTATGAAATGTCTAATTGGTGTCTTACACTCAACACATTAGAACTGAGCTCTTGATTTCTTCTCTGCTCCAAGCCTGCTCTTCCTCCAGATATCCCCATTGCAGTAAATGGCAACCCCATTCTTTTGTTTCTCTAGCCTCAAATCTTGAAGGGATCCTCGACCCTTCTCTTTCCCTGACATTTCCCAAGCACCAGCAATCTTCGAATTATATCCAGATTCTGACAGCTCCTTGCCACGCTAGTTCAAAGAGCTGCCACGTCTCACCTGGAGCCTTGCTGCAGCCTCCGGACTCACCTCTAGGATCCCACTTGCCCCCTCCAGTCTTGCCCACTTCAGGAGTGAGCATGGTAAAACCTCCTGAAAACCCTCCGTGCTTGCTCAGGTTAAAAGCCAGAGTCCTTGCAGTAGCCTGGGAGTCCCTTCTGGCCTTAGACCCTGCTTCTCTGACATCAGCCCCTCCTTCTTCCCTTCACCTCCTTCAAGCAGTACGACCCTCCTTGGCATTCCTCATACCCCCACGCCTGCCTGGAAGTCCCCGCTCAGGCCTTTGCACTGCCTTCCCCCAGCTGAGGATGCCTCCCAGGCGCTCTTGATTCTCGTGGCTCACTCCTCACTTCCTTCTTGTGTCTGCTCAAAGTGTGCAAACCAGTCCAGTGAAGATAGCACCCTCCTCACCCATTGCCCTCTGTCCACTTGCTTTGCTTTCTCCTCTTTACTGTACTTATCTAGTTATAATCTAATCATATTTCATTTGTGATTTGATTACATGTTGAAATGATAATATTTTGGATACTTTGGGTTTAATGAAACAAATAATGAAGTAGGTTATAAAATTATTTTTTTCTTTTATGTTTATTTTTCGGTTTTGCCCACCACAAAATTTGAAATTGCACATGTAGCTTGCATTTGTGGCTCACGTTCTGTTTCTTTTGGATGGCGCTGGCTTAGAGCACTAATTCTCTACTTGGATAATTGGGGAGAGGCTACTTGCTAGTATAAAACTGGGATTCTGCAAGTGTTGAAGAGGCAGGTAACGGCAGATGGAAAGCAATCAGCAGTGTTGGCTGCACAGGAGCAGGAGTTTGCAATGTGGGTTTTGGAGCTGGACAGGCATTTGCATCCTGGTTCCACCACCTATTGGACATCTCTCAGCCTCAGTTTCCTCATCTGGAAAATGGGGGTTATAGTATCTATCATGTTGGATTACTATGAGAATTAATGAAAATATGTATACAATTCTTAATACTGCACCTGGCACATAGGGAATACAAATAAATGGTCCTTATTTTCCTCAATTCTCATGTCTCAGCTGGCCCTGCTGCTGGGCAGATGGTTCATACTGGTTTCCTGGGTGCTGTTATTATATTCTGAAGCTCCCATTTTCTAAACCACAGTCTTGGAAGCAGTTGGTTATCATGGAAACTCATTTTTGGCTTATTGATACACCAACTGGGTAGAGGTGAGGTATATTATCTATTATCTTAGGGTTCAAAATTGCAGGCCTGTGGGTGTGATGTTATGTTAGTAGAGACATGCTTTGCACTGCAAAAGGACATCTCAGCATGTAGTTGGAGGTGCTCATTCAGCAGACCATTTTGCCAAATACTGTCTACCAGTTCCTAAGCCTGTGGATTGTCAATAATCACAGTCTTTTTTTTCTTGAGACAGAGTCTTGCACTGTCTCCCAGGCTGGAGTGCAGTGGGGCAATCTCCACTCACTGCAAGCTCCGTCTTCCAGGTTCATGCCATTCTCCTGCCTCAGCCTCCTGAGTAGCCGGGACTACAGGCACCTGCCACCACGCCAGGCTAATTTTTTGTATTTTTAGTAGAGATGGGGTTTCACCATGTTAACCAGGATGGTCTCGATCTCCTGACCTCGTGATCCACCCACCTCAGCCTCCCAAAGTGCTGGGATTACAGGCGTGAGCCACCGCACCTGGCCAATAATGACACTCTTACCAGCCCTGTCCAGTGTCCTCAGGTTTGTGGACCCTGAAGCTCCTGGACAAAGGTCTATGAACTGATGTTGGAGGTGGAACCTGCCCTTGGGGACCCACCAGCTCATCCTGAAGCTGACAACTTCACCTCTGAGGAAGGGAGCTTTCTGTAGGACATTAGTGAGGCACACCCAGACTGGAGCTCTGCCTGCCTGTCTCCACCCAGCACACCCACAGCAGATTTAAGGTTCTGCTGGTGCCATGAAACATACTTCTCAGAGAAGTGATGCCTGCTCAGTACTTGTTTTTGCTTCATTTATGGATCCAGCAGGGGCAGGAGGGGCATTGCCTGCACAGAGCTGATTGCCAGGTTGAATGGAACAGACTGCGGTACTGAAATCATCTTGGAAATCAGTGGTAAACTAGGCTTTGGGTCATCCAGTGTCTGAGAGATTCTCAAAAACGCACCTATTGTATAAAGCAGTGATTTCCAGTACTTCGGAAGGAGGAAAACGTCATCACTTGTGTGATTTGTCATCACCACTCTCCACCTTTGATTTGCTGAAATGCACCTTTCAGTTTATTTTGGTGAATGTAAATTAATTTTTTAAAAAGCAAATGAAACTTAATGGACATTTCCATTTTAACATCAATATGTATTTTTAGAATTTTGTGATTCTGCTTCTCCTTCTAACCTACTCCACTCCCTTGGAGATAACGAAAAACACCCTGCAGTAAGGACAAGGTGGATTATTGCGGGGATTCCTCTTCCTTGTGTTCTTTCTGCCAACTCTTAGGTAGGTTTCATAGAGAGTTTGTCCTGTCGTTTCACACACTGGCATTTTATAGAATAAAGGGAGAACTGGAACAAAGGTGAATTTCATAGCTCTCAAGCCTTCGCAGGGAAAAGTTTTGTCCTCTTGTTTTGGTCCTTACTCATAAATGGCTGTGTGTTTATCCTTAAATGTTTGCCTACCAACTGTTAATTAATTTCTCATTTGCATGTCTCAGCCCTCAGTGACAGAGTATGCTACTGAAGGGCCGGGATATTCGTTTCTTTTGGTTTCAAGTGACAGGAATTCAACTGCATGTGGCTTAAGCAAGAGTCGAGCTTTACTGACTCTAAGTGGGAAAGGCAGGGATGCCTCAGAGGAATCCGATTATGTTTGCCAGGGCTTGCTCCCATTCTGCCTCTCTCATCTCCAATTCTCCTTCTGTGATGGTTTTCTTCTCTCTTATTATAGGTGGTTTCCTCTAGATGGTAGGTGGTGGGGTGGGCAGAGGAGTGAGTGGACCTGGCTGCACACAGCTACAGACTTTTATCACCCAGCTGTTGTTTAAGGAATCTGGCCGGCCTTTGTCCCTGGTTCCTGGGAAGAAGCCTCTAAACTCTTGGCATTTCCCAAGTCATAAGAGTGCTGTTGTTATTCATTGTGGGCCGCTTAGACCGTACCTGATTTATACCGAAGAGGTGACTCATGGTCAGCCCCTAGATGGTTTCAGGATGGAGGCTGCTCAGCCAGAAAAACCAACCTTTAGAGAGCTGGGGCTGTGACCCAGAGATATCAGCCAACCTCCTGAGAGGGTAGGGTAGTGGAGGCTGAGTTCAATCACATGGCTGATGACTCAGGCAATCAGACCTACAGAAGAAAACCCCAATAAAAACTCTGATGATCATACATCCGTTCGCTGGAGGGTAATGCTTTCTGAGGACATGACAGCTTCATGTTTCGAGCCCTCCCTGACATCAGCCCATGTGTCTCTTCATTTGTGTGGTCCTCATTTGTATCTTTGTGCTATAATGAATCTGGGATATTGAGTATAGTGTTTTCTTAAGTTCTGTGAGTTATTCCAGTGAATTATCTAACCTGATTATTCTTGATAATTGGTAGGAAACGTTAAATTTGTAGCAGTTGGTCAGGAACGTGGGTAGCCCTGGGACCTCTGAACTTGCAGCTGGTGTCTGAAGTGAGGGCAGTCCATGGAGGACTGTGCCCTTAACACAGGGCACAGAGTAGTGAGTGTCAGAACTGCATTGCACCAGCTTGGCAAAGGAAGAGATATCTTTTCCTCTTAACATCCAAATGGAAAGCTCCATGGTAACACTTTGGACAGACAGGGTCATGCTGCCAACTTTGAGACTGGAACTAAGTTGTGTGGGGAGGAGCAGTTCTGCAAAGGAGGGAGATGCTGTAGTGGGGGAAGAGGGGATGGTGCTGGGTGAGAGAGCAGTAGTTGTCTGCCATGGCATAGACCCCACCTAATTTGATGACCTCCCTCAGCATGTTGCAGAGATAGTATTCACCAAATGCCCTCTTGCCACCTTACATATGTTGGCCTTCTTTATAGTTAGGTCAGGTTCACATGATTACTTCTGGCCAATGAGCTGTGAGCAGAATTGATGTTAGTCAATTTCAGGCAAAGATAGATAAGAGCCTGGAGTCCTTTCCCATCTCTCTTCTTTCTTTGTTGCTGTGACCCTGGCAGCTAAGTGTTCCAGATGGCTCACCACAAGACGGAGGAGGGCCACCACCACCCATATTGGTCTTAAACTGTGTTAAAGCCAGCACGATTTGGAAGTTGTGGTACGCAGAATAATGGCTCCCCAAAGATCTTAGGTCCTAATCCCTGGAACCTGTAAATGTAACTTTATTTGGAAAAAGGATCCAATACTTTGCAGGAATAATTAAGTTAAGGATCTTGAGGTGAGATTATCCTCAGTAATCTGGGTGAGCCCTAAATGCCATCACAGTGTCATTATAAGACAGAGGCAGAGGGAGATTAGTCACACAGAGGACAAGACGATGTGATCTCGGAGGCATAAACTGCAGTGATGTGGCCATAGCCAAGGAACTTTATTCTCTCATAGTTCTGGAAGCCAGAAGTCTGAAATCAGTCTCACTGGGCCCAAATCAAGGTGTCTGCAGGGCCACCTTCCCTTTGAAGCTGCAGGGAGAATCCTTCCTCTTCCAGTTTCTGGTGGCTCCGGGCATTCTTTGACTTGCTGCAGCTCCAACCTCTCTAACTCCAATCTTTGCCTCCACCTTCCCATGGGCTTCTCTGTGTCTTCTCCTGTATGTCTGTGTTATCGTCTCTCCTTGTAAAGACACATCATGGCTGGGCAAGAGTCGCTCACGTCTGTCATCCCAGCACTTTGGGAGGCTGAGGTGGGTGGATCACCTGAGGTCAGGAGTTGGAGACCAGCCTGGCCAACATGGTGAAACCTCATCTCTACTGAAAATACAAAAATTAGCTGGGTGTGGTGGTGGGCGCCTGTAATCCCAGCTACTTGGGAGGCTGAGGCAGGAGAATCGCTTGAACCCAGGAGGTGGAGGTTGCAGTGAGTGGAGATCACACCACTGCACTCCAGCCTGGGTGAAAGAGTGAGACTCTGTCTCAATAAATAAATAAATAAATAAGACAAATCATTGGATTTGGAGCCTATCCAGATAATCAAAAATAATTTCATCTTGAAATCTTTCAGTTAATTCCATCTTCAAAGATCCATTTTCCAAAGAAGTTTACATTCTCAGGTCCTGGGTGGACATAGCTTTACGGGCCATCATCAACCACCTGGAGATACCGATGCCTCTGAGAACAAGTCTGGGATGGGTAGTGTCTTCAAAATATAGACTGATAAAAGACTTTGTTCAATGAGCAGTTGGCGTTTATCTAAATAACATATTCTCTAAGGAATATGAACCCTTTCTTCTTGTCAGTACAGCTATTCACCAATGATTGCTTTATGGAAAACACACAAACCCCAGAACTGCCTGTGTATTGTTTGTGAATGTTCTACATTAGGTTAAACGTATGTCCTACCTAGTATCCACTTTCTTGGCTCTGTGTTATTGGCCAGGAATGTCATCAGCATGTCTGACATACTAACCCTGTTGATGGCTGTTGGGATACCTCAGTTCCTGTCTTCTTAGTTTAAAATAATTTAAACAAGAGACACACTGCAAAGAAGGTATAGCAGAGTAATTTATTGCAAAAGAAATAGAATATGTAGAAAGTCAGGGGCAGAATGACAGTATACCCTGAGAGAGATTGGATTCAGGATGAGACACCAGAGACTGACACTAGGGAGGCTCCCTTTATGGGAGCCCTACATGATTATTCATAAGGAGGTGGGAAGAGGTGTTACTGGTAAGCATGTTCTAGGTGGTCCTCTGGGCGCACACACACAGTAGCTGTACATGCTTGTTCATACATCTCAGGTCTCATTAGCATCTTATATCTCTACCCGGGCTATGTTTTTTACTATTAAAATGAGCAAAGGGTCAGTTTGAGGACAGGTAAAATCAAAGGGCACATGCCCTCTACGGGGGAGATTCTCACCTGATGATAGCTTTGCTGGAATGAGCTCAATTACAGTGTGAATGCTGAGACTCATTTTTGTTGATAGTATGGTCACCAAGGTTGCTGTGTCTTGAGGACACAGTCACTTCCTTGACTACCTATCTTGCTTCAATCCCATTCTTACTATGATGATTTGATTCCTGTAATAAAGATGAGGTTTGGCTGGGCACAGTGGCTCACGCCTGTGGTCCCAGCACTTTGGGAGGCTGAAGCAGGTGGATCACAAGATCAGGAGATTGAGACCAGCCTGGCCAACATGGTGAAACCCCGTCTCTACTAAAAAGACAAAAATTAGCTGGGCATGGTGGTGGGTGCTTGTAATCCCAGCTACTCCGGAGGCTGAGGCAGGAGAATTGCTTGAATCAGGGAGTCGGAGGTTGTAGTGAGCCGAGATCACACCACTGCACTCCAGCTTGCGAACAGAGAGAGACTCTGTCTCAAAAAAAAAAAGAAAGATGAGGTGCTAGGTGAATAGGTCATGACTAAATTAAAGGCTCCAAATAAATCAAAAGACATAGCAAGCATGACATGTTTACTTATGGCACTGGTCCCAAACCAGAGGTTGACTTAAAATGCCATTCTAAACATCTTGAAGTCTGAAATCATTTGATTCAGTTGAATAGGGTTACATTGGGCACTTCACATTTTGATGGTTTAAATTCTAAAATTGAGGCTGGACATGGTGGCTCACACCTGTAATCCCAGCACTTTGGGAGGCTGAGGTGAGCGGATCACCTGAGGTCAGGAGTTGGAGACCAGCCTGGCCAACATGGTAAAACCCTGTCTCTACTAAAAATACAAAAATTAGCTGGGCATGGTGGCACACACTTGTAATCCCAGCTACTTGGGAGGCTGAGGCAGGAGAATTGCTTGACCCCGGGAGGTGGAGGTTTCGGTGAGCTGAGATCATACCACTGCACTCCAGCCTGGGTGACATGAGCAAAACTCCATCACAAAAATAATAAATAAATAAATAAAATAATGTATTATTTGCTCCAAAGAAGCACAGAAATTTAGAAAGGTATCTAAAGGTTTGAATTGTTTTTCGGTATCTCCATTTAAAATATTTTAATTTTAAAACAAAGTATTTTAATTTAGGGTAAATTTGGAAATCAGGCTCAAACAAAAACTGTAGAGAGTCTATGGTTGAGATAGAAAGAGTTCTGCATCCTCTGGAGACCTCGGCACCATTCCTGGGTCTGCAACTGGATTGCCGTGTAAAAAGTTGGTATAAGTTACTTAACATCTGTGTGCCTCATCTTTTCATCAGTGAAAGTAAGTGTTAGAGTAGTTGATTTTTTTATTTTTTTTGTGACGGAGTCTCACTCTGCCACCCAGGCTGGAGTACAGCGGCGTGATCTCAGCTCACTGCAACTTCCACCTCACAGGTTCAGCTGATTCCCCCACCTCAGCCTCTCAAGTAGCTGGGACTACAGGCATGCGCCACCACATCTGGCTAATTTTTGTATTTTTAGTACAGACGGGGTTTTACCATGTTGGCCAGGCTAGTCTCGAACTCCTGACCTCAGCTCATCCACCCACCTCGGTCTCTCAAAGTGTTGGGATTACAAGTATGAGCCACCATGCCCAGCCTAGTTGATTTCTAAGATTCCTTCCAGCTCTAAAATCCCAATTCTCTGAAAGGGGACGATTTTATAACGGCTCACCCAGGTGAAAGTGAGCTCTCTGAAACATGCCTCATCTCGGAGCTGGGACGGCATGCCACTGCAAGCCATCTCAACATGACCATGGGCCAAAGCAGGCCACGAGGCACAGCAATACAACAGAAACTTGGACTGGCACTGGTTTATTTCTAAGACAGGTTTTTCCATTTTCTCTGGAAAGTTTTCTCTCACATCTAGTCAGCTGAAAAAGTACGAGCTGGCAAGCAGCACTGAGGCCCTTCTGCTTGAGGAAGGCTTCGGAGTCCTGGTCCCCTGCCAAGAGCACCTCCTATTCCTCACTTCCCCCATCAGCTCTTCTGAGGGAATGCTGGCTGTGGCTGAGTCCCTACTGTGTCTTGCTGCACAGATAGAGGCTCCTTCTCCAGGGCTCTGGTCAGGTCGCCTTGACACCTTTCTGTTCTGTTGGGAGGTGTGGTGTCCCTCCCAGCACATGAAGAGTGTGTCCACAGAGGACGCCCAGGGAGAGGGGATTGTGTCTGAGGGGAATGGCGGGCTCATGATGAACTGGATGAGGGAGGCGTTGGACGGTTTCCTGAGAGTGACAACATACAGCCACTTGCAGTATTTTGCCAAAACAATATTCCATAGCTCAAGGAATGTCACGGCCTTCCAAGCCAACCGCCTCACATGCTCAGGCCCAGATGACTTCATGTGGACAGTGACAACTGACTGTGCCGTAATAAATAGCTCTTTAGCACAGGGCCTGCCAGACTTCGTGTTTTCTGTTTTATAGGTTGGAGGTATGGAAACCAGAGGCTTTCCTCTGAGAAATGTGTTTTTCAAACTTGGGAAGCTTGGGGGAATTTCAAGTTGTGTTTTCTTAGTTTTTTTCCTTGTGATATTTGACACCCTTTGGAGGGGAAGAACAAATTATCCTAATTTTGTGTCCTTCCCACTTTGAAGATCCCCTGAGAAGATTGGTATGTCTGGCCCTGAGAGTGATTAGTAAACCAATACAGATCTGAAAGGAGTTTTTTATCTGGGTGTGGCATGGGTGCTGCTTAGTGCCTTCAGGTGTTTCCAAGATCCGACGCACTTGGCAACGTGAGATCCAGAGTGTCCAGGGTAGGACTGAAAATCACTCACCCCACCACGACCAGGAAAATCTCCACTCGAGTGAGAAGAGACAATCAACAGGTACCAACACCAAGATGGCAGACGCTGAAACCAACTCAGGAGGACTTTACTAAAGAAGAGCTTAATTATGAAAGCGAGATAGTTGTGAGGAATGGTTTTCAAGAGGTGGCAGTGTCAACCTTAGAGTTTTCTGAATCAGGATAAAGTTGAGAGAGGCAGAGGAACGCAAAATGCAAATAACTAGAGCAGAGCTAAGACCCTTTCATTGACCAGATAGAGACCAGCAGGTCATGTAACCAGGCCAAAGGCTGTGAGCGACCTCCAACACAATTCTGCACAGGTTGGTCTCCAAGGCGTCATAATGTTAGGAAGCAAGTGAGGGTTCGGATGTGGGGCCCAGGCAGTGCTCAGGGACAGTGCAGATCAGGCGACTACCTGGAAAAGAGGGTTCATTAGGGGTGAAGGGAGATGAGGAGCCCAGCCCAAACTCAGAAGCCACTCAGTTGGAGCAGAGGGGGTCTTTGGCAGTCAGCTAGTTTGGGAAGTTTTTCTATGAGCTAGAATGCAAATGTCTTTGTTCTCAGCATGATCGAAGCTGGTGTGTGTGTTCAGATTTTATAGTATATGGACAAAGGGGTTGATATAGGGATCAATATTCAAGGTCACAGTGCCTCCTTGGTGTCTCACAATTTACCGGCCACAACACACACACAAATACATAGGTTCAAAGCAGTTTTGATGAGCTGGGAGAGCACAGAGGAAGGATTCATGACCTGACCCATTAATGTTAAGCTTGTAGAATCAGTAGTTTGTGTGTCTCAATGGAACAAGTTCCATTTCAAGCTCCCATGACCAAGCCATGGCATGGCTATCATCAGCCCTGCTCTCCCACACTGAGATCATCCTCAGCATCATCCCAAACTCTGCCTGGAAAGCAACTCTCCACTTTCAATATCAACCTCAAATCCAAAGTCTATGGGCAACAGAGGTTTGCTTCCCACATCATTCCCAGTACTAGGATTGCCATACTTGTCTCCACTGACCTCTGTTTTCCTTCCAGAGCCTTTAGCATACACTGCACTATAAATTACACACACACACACACACACACACACACACACACACACACCAGGTTGGATAATACTGAGAAAAAATATTTTTATATTCTAGCTGACAGGAAAACCTCCACAAGTATCTGACTGCCAAAGATCCCCCTCTCCTCCAAGTGAATGGCCTTTTGGTTTTGGACTTGTCTCATCTCTCATCACCCCTAATGAGCCATCTTCTCCACGTCTGCCTGGTCTGGACCATCTTGCCTGCTTTGGACCATCCTTGAGCACTGCCTGGGCCCCACATCTGAACCCTCACTTGCTTCCTCACATTGATGATGCCTTGGAGACCAACCTGTGCGGAATTAAGCTGAAGGTCACTCATTCCCCTTGGCCTGATTGCAAGACCGGCTGGACTCAACCTGGTCAAGAGGGGTCTTAGCTCTGTCCCAGTTGTTTGCTTTTTGCTTTCCTCTGCTTCTCTCAACTTGACTCTGATTCTAGAAAACTCTAAAGCTGACATTGCCACCTCTTGAAAACCATTCCTCACAATGATCTTGCTTCCAGAATTACACTTTTCTCCAGGATGAGATTGATCTGCATTACATTCATAGTTGGGTCAATCACGCAACTTAAATATCTTCCTACATACGGGTCACCTTGGTGTCAGTTTCTGTCAATGGTCCCTTCTCATTTAAGTGGAGATTTCCCTTGTTCTTGGTATGACAGGTGATTTTCAGTCATATTCTGGACACTTTGGGTATCATAATGTGAGACTCCTGATCCTATTTACTCTTCTTTTTTGCAGGCAGTCACCCTGTTGAAGTGTACTGTGTGGGTCCAGATGGGAGTGGATGTTCAGCTCTCACTGGGCTCCACTGATATCAGCCCAGCCAGAGTGGAGTGCCAGCTGACCCCACCTTCTTTGCCTCACTCTGCCTTGTAGCTAATGGGTGGGGGTGGAAGTCCTGCTTGGACTGTTGATACCAGGGGTGGGGAGGGGGAAAAGGGATGGTGTTGTTGTGTAATAAAGGATTTGACTTTGTCCCTGGCTCCTGAGAAGAAGACTCTAAGTCTTTGGAAATTCCCAAGTAAGAGGAGTGTCTTTGTTTTTCATGAGCCCCTTGGATTGCACCTTAGTTTATGCTGAGATGAGAGGGGTGGGGTTTTGAGCCAGCCTGACCTTGGGGAGAGTAGGGGGGATGGAGATTGAGTTGAGTCATGTGACCAATGATTTACTCAACCATGCCTGTGTCATGAAATCTCAATAAAAACTTTGGACACTGAAGCTCAGTGGAGTTTCCTGGCTGGTAAACACACTGATTTGACCCACTCTGATTTCATGGGTAGAGGGCATGGGAACTCTGCACTTAGGACCCTCCAGAATTCACCCTATGTGTCTCTCCACTTGGCTGGTCCTGATTTTTATCCTTCATAATACAACTGTAACCATAAGTAAGGTGCTTTAATGAGTTCTGTGAGTCCTTCTATTGAATTATGAAACATCACAGGATTGTGGGACCTCTAGAATTTGTAGACACTTGGTCATAAGTGTGACTGACCTGGGGACCCCTGAGGTGTAGCTGGCATTTGAAGTGACAGCAGTCTTGTTGAGATCCCTTTAACTTTTGGGATCTGCATGAACTCTCCTGGTTTGTGCAAGAGTTGTATTGCAGAGTACCAGTTGGCATGAGCACAGAGGGGAAGGGAAATGTTGATGAGTCCCTTGCACTGTCTCACATGGCCTCCCTGCTGTTGTGTGATAGTGGAAGTTTAGTTCTCTGATGGGCCCGGCTGACATTATTCCTGCAAAAGCAGAAGGCCCACTTACATCCCCAGCTTGTTACCACCACATGTGGGTGGACATTCAGCTCTCCGCTTAGCCCCACTGACACCTGGTGGTGGTGGGTAAGGACAGTTTTTCCTTTGGTGTTTTGGGTGGGTAAGCGTTATCAAAAAGGTTCTTCATGCACCCTTTTTCTGGTCCTTTGGTTATAGGGACAGGTTTCTTTACCTGTACCTATTGGCAGATCTGGGTTGCAGGCTTCTCTATTGTCCAATCTGAGATATATGAGAGGATAAAAGAAAACCCAGGGAACTCACCTCTGTGTTGTTCTTCAAGTCCAGATGTCCCTAGAAGGCTCTCCTTCTTTCCATCTTTCAATTTTCCTATGTTTGTTGTATTACATCCAGGGTTTTTAAGTTGTAAGAGAAAAGACTAGTAAGAAATTGGGCTGCTCCGTCTTGACTGGAACGGGAAGTCTGATCGCATAATTTATCAGCCAAACTGAGAAATTTTGGGAGTGAAAAAGGGTTCTAACTGTTAGGAAACCTGAACAACTGGCATGACGTGGAACATATGGTCTAAAGTCTTTGTTCCTGGATAATATCAAGTACAAATCACTTTGTCACTTTCACTCAAGTCCTGTCCACAATTTCAGGAGCCCCACTCTTTCAGATGGTGCTCAGGGTCTTATTTCTTTTCTTGGCCACTAACGTGGAATTGCCATGGAGCACTTGCCCTTCTCCCTTCTGGTTATAGTACCCATGCAGGGCCAGGGATGATAACCATGGAAGTGGGGACAGAGGCTGCCCCAAGATGAAGCTTTTTTTGCTGCTTTTGGGACATGGTCGGTTGACCTCCTGGGAAGGCCAACGGTCCCTGGCAGCAGTTTGTGCACCAGCATCAAGATTGAGTAGCCCATGCTACTCACATTTAGTGGCACGTGATTCTTCTGGGCACAGGCCTTTTGTCTTTCCAGGGCTTAGGGCATTCCTTTAAGGTTATGTGGTGCTTATTGTGGAGATTGTTTATTTTTTCAAGCAGTCTCCAAGTCCACTGTTACAAGACCTGTCCCAGGGTGAGTCCCTGCTTCCTACCAGACCCTCCAAACCTGCTGGGTCCTGATCAATGTGCCTTTACTGGATGCTGATTTTTTGTACTTCCTCTGGAATCAATACCATAGAGAAGGACCATCTGCCTTTTCCAGATACTATCTTGTCTCAGTTATGCAGAGAAAGACCCTCTATAGATATAATGGGGACTGGGCAATCATACTCTAGAGCAAATTGGGATTACCCTTCAATCTCCTTAACTTATCCAATATATATTAACCACACTAGAAATTATTAGTACACTTGGGGGAAGGGGCAAGATTTCATGTGGTTCTTAAGATTTACAGCCATCCTAGACAGAGCATATATTAAAATCAAAGTTTTAATGAACTTAAATCTGGACTGATGTTAGGCTGTGAGTTCATTGGCTGAAAGAGCTTTTTGGGCTAGGAATCTAAATGACATATTAATACTTCGCTTTTGGATAAATTTTTGTACCCTTGATGTCTAGAAAACAAGCAGTGAAAAACGTTATTTGTGTTATTTCTAAGAGGCCAATTTATAGCTAATTTTGGTGTCAGAGACATAGTATAATACTGTTAGTGATTAGACTCACTACGGATGGATTATGGAGCCAGAATGCCTGCCTTTTAATCTCAGCTCAGCCATTTAACCCCTTTGTGTCTATGATTCCTTTGTAAAAAAATAACAGAACCTATTTCATTAAGTTGTGAACATTTATATATGTGCATACATAGTGCTTAGAATAAAGCCTGGTACAGCCGGGCACGGTGGCTCACGCCTGTAATCCCAGCACTTTGGGAGGCCAAGGCGAGCGGATCACGAGGTCAGTAGATCGAGACCATCCTGGCTAACACGGTGAAACCCTGTCTCTACTAACAATACAAAATATTAGCCAGGCGTGGTTGCAGGCGCCTGTAGTCCCAGCTGCTTGGGAGGCTGAGGCAGGAGAATGGCAGGAACCCGGGAGGCAGAGCTTGCAGTGAGCCGAGATCACACAACTGCACTCCTGTCTGGGTGACAGAGCAAGACTCTGTCTGAAAAACAAACAAAACAACAACAACAACAACAAACAAGAATAAGGCCTGGTACAAAGTATTTGACACAGGTTAGCTCTACTCATTTGAATAAAAATTTCATAACAGATATCAGTTTATTAGCATTTATGAAATCCACAAATTGCATAAGCAGAGTATTTTAATTTTGAAAAGAAGAAACCACTAGCATTTGAAAGCATGAAAAGTTGTGGTTAAAGCCGACTTAAGAGATGCTTGCAAAGAGAATTCCATTAGTCTGAGGATTGAGTTCATGAGCAAAAAGACACTGTTTTTTGAGAGTTACGGTCCGGCACTCTGTATTGAGAGGGAGAATGTACATTGGCACAAACCCTTTGAAGGGCATTTTGGTAACATTTAGCAGTTTTTCTTGAAAAAGCTTACATCCTTTGGCCTAGCAATTTTACTTCTAGGACTATGTTCAAATGAAATAATCAAGGGTGCAAGCTCTATTTGTTTACAAGGGTGATCATTGAGGCATCACATATAATAGCCAGAAATAAAAAAAAAGAACATATCTTACAATAAGGGACGTTTTGGATGAAAAATGAAGTTCTGCACATTTATAATTAAGCAGACTGGGCATGATGGGTCATACCTGAACCCCAGCACTTTGGGAGGTCAAGGTGGGTAGATCACTTGAGGCCAGGAGTTCAAGACCAGCTTGGGCAACATGGTGAAACTCCATCTCCACTAAAAATACAAAAATTAGCCGGATGTGGTGGCACGCGCCTATAGTCCCAGCTACTCGGGAGGCTGAGGCATGAGAATCGCTGGAACCCAGGAGGTGGAGGTTGCAGTGACCCAGGATAATGCCATTGCACTCCAGCCTGGGTGACAGAGCAAAACTCTGTCTCAAAAAAAAAAAAATAATAATGTTGAAGCTTATTTAATGATGAGAAAATGTTAAGAATGTATTTTTAAGTGAAAAAGGTTTACAAAACTCTGTTTAGTATGCTCTTCATAAAAATCTCCCCTTTGCCTGCCTGCCTCTCCCTGCTTTCCTTCCAGCGCCAGTCCCACGATGGAAGTGTACATGTCTCCAGCATGTGGTCACTGTAGCCTGGCTCAAGTCACTCCATCATGGACTGCAGAGCCAGTGGTTGCCCCGTGGTCCCCACACCATGGATTTAAGTGACTGTTCATGCCCATCATGTGATAGCAAATGAATGCTCAGACTGTTTTAATAGGAAATAAAAGTTTTGCTTTTTTGTTCATTCTTTGATGTACTAGAGATGGAATGCAAAGTATTTCTCTATACCTCATGGAGAATTTAAGAAATTAAATCCTCTGTGCCCTTGAGGATAAGGCAACTTATTTTTATTTTTGGGTAGCTAATGATTGAGACTCTAGATTTGATAGACTGTTAATATCTGCTGTGGCAAGAACAAGAGGGAGGAAAAGGTTTGCGGTAAGAAGCAGTTTATTTTGGAGCAACAGGAGCAGGTATTGCCTCGGAATAAAAGCAGGGAGAGATCTTTGAGTTTCTGACAGCTGGATGGTCTTGTGATGTGGCGAGATGCATATCCTGAGCCTCATTAACAAAACGACTGAATCCCAAATGTGACACTAAAGAGCGGAGGGGCCGTAGGCAGAGGGAAAACATGTCTCAGAGATAATGTATGTGGAACAGCGGAGCCCTCCGACTATGTACTGACCCCCGGAATTGCAGGGATTTGTACTCAACTTTAGGGCTTGACAATTTCAGAAATGCTCTTACTGTATCACCACTGGGGAATGCAGGGGCCAGGTGGCAGTTTCAAATACTCTTTGAGGCTGTTCAACAAGCTCGGTTTATAAGCTACCTCTATTTCTTACTCTGTTTTTGACTTCACAGAATTATTTCAAATAAGTTTCTCCAGCCTGGATATCCATTCAAATATAAATAGTTTGGGCCAGGCATGGTGGCTCATACCTGTCATCCCACTACTTTGTGGGGCCAAGGCGGGTGGATCCCTTGAGGCCAGGAGTTTGAGACTAGCTTGAGCAATATAGTGAGACCCCGTTGCTACAAAAAAATTGAAGAACGATTAGCCAGGCAGAGTGGCATGTGCCTGTTGTCCTACCTACTTTGGAGGCTGAGGTGGGAGGATCCCTTGAGCTGGTGAGTTAGAGGCTGCAATGAGCGATGATCATGCCACTGTTCTACAGCCTGGGCAACAGAGTATGACCCTGTCTCCAAAAATAAACGAAAACACCAAAAAAAACTCAAAACAACAATAGAAACCAAATATAAGCAGTTTATATTTCCAATGGGTAAACACAATATCTTATAGGAGAATAATTTAACAAGAGAGGAAAATACAATAGAGAAAAACAAAATCCTCTTCACTTGAGAGAGAGAACAGGACACGGACAAGTTTGATCTTCCTCGGGACCTTCCTTCAGTGGATGAGTCAGCCCGCCAAGATTCTGTTTACTGCATTAGCTGTAAATATACAAGTTTCCTTTCAACAAAGACTAAGCCATTTTTCATCTTAGCAACTGCGTAAATAAGGTACTGTTAGGTCCTGGTGATGTGCTTTCTTACATTAAGGCAAACACTCACAATGGGATAGTAGAAATGAGAGGGCGGCAGAGAACAAGCAGAAGCTTCCCAGGTCTTCGTGTCCCCAGAAGGCCTCAGCTGTAGCTAATCCTGCCTGTGGGGCAGGGGAAAGAGACTGTCAAGGTCCTCCAAGAAGCTCCTGTTCCACCCACACCTGGGTTTTATACCTTCCAATCTTCTCCCACTGTCCTGGAGTCTGGTTCCACACCTGCCTACCCACCAGGAGGAAGGAAGCTTGGCCCAGGCCTGAACGTTAACTGCAACATGGGGGAGTCAGTGGTCAGTTTCTCAGAAGGACTGTTTTCCCCAGTAGACCTAGGACTTAGGACTTTTTTTTTTTTTTTGAGACGGAGTCTCTCTCTGTCGCCCAGGCTGGAGTGCAGTGGTGCGATCTCGGCTCACTGAAATCTTTGCCTCCTGGGTTCAAGTGATTCTCCTGCCTCAGCCTCCCGAGTAGCTGGGATTATAGGTGCCCACCATCACGCCAGGCTAATTTTTGTATTTTTAATGGAGAGGGGATTTTGCCATGTTGGCCAGGTTGGTCTCAAACTCCTGACCTCAGGTGATCTGCCTACCTTGGCCTCCCAAAATGCTGAGATTACAGGCGTGAGCCACCACGCCCAGCCCAGGACTTCGTTTTTGATCTTAAAGAAATTCCAGTGTTTCATCATCAAAAATTAGGTTACCATTGATTTCGTTTTAGGCACTCTTTATCAGAAGAAGGAAGTTCTCTGTTCCAAGTTTGCTGAGAGCTTTTTCAAATCATGAAAGGATATTGATTATTGTCAGAAGGTTTTTGTATCATTATTAAGATAAATGTATAAATTTTTCCCTTTAAGTTGTTAATGTGGAGAGTTGCATGGATTGATGTACTAATGGTAAATCAGCCTTGAATTTTTAGAATAAGCCCAATTAGATTATGATATTATTATTTATACACACCTGTTTCCCTTTTGATAATATTTTGTTTGGATTATTTGCATCAATTTTCATGATTGACATTGACCCGTAATTTCTCTTTCTCATACAGTTCTTGTCAGGTTTTGGTATCAATAACTACTAGTACTAATAATAATGGCTATACATTGTTGAATACTTATTTTCCTAAGTCCTTTTGACAGCTCATTTCATCCTTTAAAAAAATCTATGATGTGTGTTGTTCCTAAATACATATTTTACACATCGTAAATCAATCAGCACAAGCAAGCTAATTAGCCATTCAAACCATCATTGCAATTTTCTTTATTTTTTATTTTTAATTTTATTATTATTTTTAGAGACAGGATCTTGCTCTATTGTCCAGGGTAAAGTGCAATGGCATGATCACATCTCACTGCAGCCTTGAATTTCCAGGGTTAGGTGACCCTCCCACCTCAGGGAGGATCTCTCCTCACCTATACTCCCAAGTGGCTGGGACTACAGGCACGAGCAACCAAGCCTGGGTAATATTTTAATTTTTTTATAGACATGGGGTCTTGCTATGTTGCCCAGGCTGGTCTCGAACTTCTGGGCTCAAGTGATCCTCCTGACTTGGCCTCCCAAAGTGCTAGGATTATAGGCATCAGTGTGCCCAACCTCTTTCTTTTTGTTTTTGTTTTCCAAGTGAAAGCACTTAAGATCTGTCCTCTTAGCAAATTTCAAGTGTATAATACAGTATTGTCAACTGTAGTCACCAATCGGCACATTGGACCTCCAGAACTCATTCATGCTGCATACTGAACCTTTGTACTCTTTGACCAATATCTTCCCATTTCTCCCAATTCCTAGCCTTGGGAAACCACCATTCTACTCTCTGCTTCTCTGATTTTGACTATTTTAGATTCCATACGTAAGTGAGATCATGCAGTATTAGTCTTTCTGTGTCTGGCTTATTTCACTTAACATAAATGTCCTCCAGGTTCATCCATGTCATTGCAAATGGCAGGATCTTCTTTTTAAAGGCTGAATAATATTCCTCTCTCTGTGTGTGTGTGCATGCATGCATGTGCATATGTGTGTATGTGTGTAACATTTTCTTTATCCATTCATCAGTTGACAGACATTTAGATTGTTTCTGTATCTTGGCTATTTGAATAATGTTGCAGTGAACACAGGAGGGCAGCTATCTTTCTGAGATCCAGACTTACTTCCTTTGTATATATATTATTCAGAGGGATTGCTGGATCATGTCATAGTCCTATTTTTAATTTTTTGAGGGATCTCCATGCTGTAGCAATTATGGCCATATCAATTTACAGTCCCATCAATGGTGCACAAGGGTTTCTTTTTCTCCATGTCCTTGCCACACATTTGCTGTTAACTGATTTTTGACAAGGGTGCCAAGACCTCCACATAGGGAAAGGATAATCTCTTCAATAAATGGTGTTAGGAAAGCTGGATATCCCTATGCAGAAGAATGAAACCTGGACCTTTATCTCACACAATATACAAAAATCAGCTCAAAATGGATTAAACACTTAAATCTAAGACCCCAAACTGTAAAACTAAAAGAAAAAACATAGGGAAAAGGTTTCTTGACATTGGTTTTAGCAATAGTTTTTTGGTCATGACTCCGAAAGCACAGGCAACAAAAGCAAAAATAGACAAGTGAGGTTGCATCAAACTAGAAAGCTCTGCACAGCAAAGGAAAAAAATCAACATATTGAAAAGGAAACCTACAGAGTGGGAGAAAATATTTGCCGAACATGTATCTGATAAAGGGTTAATATACAATATATGGAAGGGACTCATACCACTCAACAGCAAAAAACTCCAAATAATCAGACTCCTCATTCTTAACCATACAATATGCTGTTATCCTCACTCTTGCTCTATTCTTCCTCTGCTTTTTACCTACCTGTGTTATACTGACCTCAAACAATGGGTTGGGAGGCCTTTCCTCATTTTCTGTACTCTGGTATAGTTTGTACAAAAATATAACTATCTGTGCCTTGAGTGAGCTATCGATTCAATTTCTTTAATAGTCATTGGATTTTTAAGGTTTTCCATTTCTTCTTAACTCAGCTTTGGTAAGTTATATTTTCTCTACGAATTTGACCAATCTTCTATGTTATAAGTTTTATTTGTACAAAGCTGTTCCTAATATTCTCTTGCGTTTTTTAAATATTGGCCACACGGGAAGCTATGTCCCTAATTGTGTTTGTAATTTTTGTTTTTCTCTTTATCAATCATATTTACAAGTTTGCCATTTTATTAGTCTCTGTCCCTTTCTATTGTATGCTTCTTTTAGTTTTGTCACTTTTTCTTCATATCTTACTGATAGGGACAGGAAGCAGGGAAATTCTGGGCAGAAGAGGGTGAGTCCCCAGTGAGGGCCCCACCCACAAGCCAAAAAGCCTGATACCATGGCCCCAAGTGAGAACTTACATCCCTGTTTTCCTGCTCAAATGTTGCCTTTTCCAAAACCACCCATGGCCTGCCCCGCTCTTCTTCCTGTGCCTATTAAAACTCCAGGCTCAGCAAGCAGAGAGAGGAGAAGCAGTTGGACATTGGAGACTATGGTTGGACGTTAGAGAGAAGCAGCTTGACTTCAGAGGGACAACTTGATGGTGTAGCTTCAGAGAGGAGTCTGGCCGGGGACAGCTGGACTTCAGGGGAAGATTACCTTACCACTCTGTCCCCTTTTCAGCTCCCTTTCCTGCTGGGAGCCACTTTCATCCGCAGTAAAATCTCCCACATTTACTACCTTCAACTTGTCACGTGACCTCATTTCTCTTGGATGCTGGACACGAACTCAGGTGCCATGAGTGCAGGTGCAAAAGGCTGTCACACTGAACTTTCACCCTCGCTGGTGGAAGGCAGCTGCCTCACGCAAAAAGGCAGATGGTCCACTGAGCTGTTAACACTTAAGCCATCCACGGACAACTGAGTTAAAAGAGCACTGTAGGCCGGGTATGGTGGCTCATGCCTGTAATCCCAGCACTTTGGGAGGCTGAGGCTAGTGGATCACGAGGTCAGGAGTTCGAGACCAGCCTGACTAACATGGTGAAACCCCGTCTCTACTAACAATACAAAAATTAGCCAGGTGTGGTGGCACACACCTGTAATCCCAGCTACTCAGGAGGCTGAGGCAGGAGAATCGCTTGAATCCCGGAGGCAGAGGTTGCAGTGAGCCGAGATTGCGCCATTGCACTCCAGGGTGACAGAGCAAGACTCTGTCTCACAAAAAAACAAACAATAATAATAATAATAATAATAATAATAATAATAATAATAATAAACCACTGTAACACTTTTTTTCTGGGGCTTCAGGGGTCATGGGCACCCCCACACAGACACTGCTGTGTGGCCAGTATGGAGTTCACTCCTGCTGGTGTCCAAAAGCGCTTGCCCTAGCTCTGACACCCACTCACCTGCATGCTCCCCGCAGCAAGGGGTGGAACACAGCAGGTTCGAATGGGTGGAGTCTGCCCCTGCTGGAACTGAGCAGCTGGCTGAGTCCAGCGCTGCTCATGTACTCCAGTTCCTGCCCACGAAGGGGTCAGGGAAATATCCTGCTTCATTACAGTTTCCCTTTTCCACTGAATTGAAGTTTATTTTGCAGTTCTTTTTCTAACTTCTGGAGGTGTATGCTTACATAATGCATTTTCAGCGTTTCTTCTTTACTAATCTAATTGTTTAAGGCCCTGAATTTCCATTTAAGTTCTACTTTATCTGCATCTGGAATGTTTTGTTACATAGTCTTTCCATCATTATTCTGTTAAAATATTTTCAATTCCCAATTTGAATTTTCCAATTTATAGATTATTTAGAAGTGTTTCTTAATTTCAGAAAAATTTTTAATAGTGATTTAACTAAAATTACCACTGTCTTTTAACATATGGTGATTTTAGTTATTTTTGTGATTGGCTTATCTGAATAATATTATAGAATGTATTCTGTATGATACCAATTATTTTAAATGTGTTGAAACTTGCTTTATGGCCCAGCTTACGGTCAGTTTTTAATGTATATTCTGAGTAGTTATTGGGTGCAATGTTCTATCTGCCCATTAGGTCAAGTGTTCTAATTATTTTGTTCTCAAATTGTCTCTGTCTTTAATGATCTTTTTGAATGCTTGGGCTCGCAACTTTTGAGAGTATTACATGAAAATCTGTTACCATTATGGTAGATTTGTCTATTTTTACATGTTTTTCTATTTTGAGGCTTTGTGATTAGGTGTATAATAGTTTACGATTATTTAAACTTGCTGGCAAATTAAACCTTTTATCATCATATAGTGATTCTCTTTACCTTTAGCAACGCTTTTTGCTTTAAAATCCATTTTTTTCCTAAAGTACTATAACTACAAGGTTTTCTTTTGACTAGTATTAACCTGCACGTATATGTTTATCCTTTTCCTTTTAATGTTTCTGTTTTCATATATTTTTTGTGTGTATCTTCAAAAATGTCTATTAATCATTGTCTTTTAATTGGATAATTAAATCTATATACATTTATGGAAATTATTGATGTGTCTGGGTTTCCAGCCCCCACAGTGTTGATCAGGCTGTGATTTCTACTTGTCTTACTATTTCCACATTCCTTTCTCTCCTCTTTCTTCTTTTGGGCTGATTGGCTGGTTTTCCTCATCTTTTTCTGTAGTAGTTTAAAGTTATGCACTTCACTTCTAGTCTTTCCATGACTGCCATGGAATTTGATATGCATAGTTAATTCATCAAAGAAGAATGTTCATCAACATCTAAACCCTCTCAGCAATATGTGAAGTCCTTAACGTGCTTGCGCCCATTACTCCCATCTAAGATTGTGCTCGTTTATTTTAATTGTTTTATTTCTTATGACTACCAAAGAACATTGTTATTATTCATATTATTTCATCCTTCTTTTCATTTTATATGTCAATGTTTTTCTGGATTTATCCACATATTTCCCCTTTTCTTTGCTTTCATTTCTTTTTGTATCTCATTCTTTCCATCTGGGATAATATCCCTTTTTCCTGAAGTACATCCTTAAGAATTTCCTTTAGTGAGGCTCTGCTGCTATAAACTCTCTCAGTCTTTGCGTTTCTTAAAAGGTTCGTGTTTTTCCCTGGTCTTGAAAGATGTTTTTGATGAATACCATCTTCTTTTCTTATGCCATTATTTATCTTTCTGTTAGATTAAATTTGTCTATAACAGATGAGCATTTAGAATCTACCTTAGTGTGGCAGCCTCATATGGAGACAAGCTGGACCCTTCCATAGCTGGTGGGCTTAAAGAAAACTGCAACAATTCCTCCCTGTCCATTGCAAAAAATGGCTCTGTTACCCAAGCACCACAGAGCTGGGAATGTCCACCTCCTGATTAAAGCACATGGTTCTAGAAGTCTTTTATGAAAATGCAGCTTTTCATCAGAAGGAAGAAACAGTTAATTCTCACAGTCAGCCACATGTGGTGAGTTAATTCATGGAGTGTTTTCCATGACAGGGCCAGGTAATGATGGAGTGGGGTTGCATAGGGATAAACAGGACAATTATTTTTTTTTCTTTTTCAGAAAATTAATTTTTAAATGTAAATTTAAATCACATTTATTTTATTTTTTTGCAACCGGGTCTTGCTCTGCCACCCAGGTTGGTGTGCAATGGCACCGTCACAGATCATTGCAGTCTCAAACTCTTGGGCTTGCGCAATCTTCCCGTATCAGCCTCATGAGCAGCTGGAATTACAGGTGTGCTGGGAGGAGAGCCCTGGTTCCTGGCAGTGGTGGTGGTCAGGGTGGGGGTGTGGATTGCTGACCACGTGCTTCAGTGTGTTTCTCAATGCCCCAACTCTGACCCCCTCATACCATGCCTCCCCTCTTCTTCCTCAGCAGGCATCCTTACCTCCAACTTAACAGGGAAGATAAAGTATTAGATGAGAACGTTTTCCACTAACCTTTCCTGTGCTCCCATCTCTGAAAACTTGACCCACAAGCTGCTCTTTCCCCTTCGCCTTGCCGTCAGCTCTTTTCGCTCTTGCTTATAAGCAAGCTTAAGTGAATCCCATTAAGAAACAAAAAACAGGCTGGACGTGGTGGCTTACGCCTGTAATCCCAACATTTTGGGAGGCCAAGGCGGGCGGATCACCTGAGGTCGGGAGTTCAAGACCAACCTGACCAACACGGAGAAACCCCGTCTCTACTAAAAACACAAAAATTAGCTGGGCATGGTGGCGCATGCCTGTAATCCCAGCTACTCGGGAAGCTGAGGCAGGAGAATTGCTTGAACCCGGGAGGCGGAGGTCGAGGTGATCCCAGATCGCGCCACTGCACTCCAGCCTGGGCAACAAGAGCGAAACTCCGTCTCAAAAACAAAAACAAAAACATAACAAGCCCCCTCTCATCTTACAAATGCGATACAATGTTCAGTATAGAAGTTTTGGAAACACAGAAATTTATAAATTTTTTACAAAGAAGAAAAATAAAACCCACATATAAACCTATCACCAAAGGATAATAACCTCTAGCGGTTTTGCATATTACTTTTTGAATTTTGTTTTTGAATTTTGTGTGTTCTCTCTCACTCTATCCATCCCTTTTCCTACATACAAAAATGGGATTATGGTAGGTGGCAAGACAAAACTGTGGAGGTGGGGCCTGGACATCTGACCAGATTTAGGACTAGCTAAAATAGGTGCCAGCCAAAGCGGCTTTCCGTAAGACACGCCCACCAGTGGGCCACGTCATTTTACCATTGCCATGGCAACATCTGAACGTTACCACCCCTTTCCATGGCAACAACCTGGTGACCTGGAAGTTACCACACTCATCCTAGAAATTTCTGCATAAACCACCCCTCAATTTGCATATGATTAAAAGTGGATATACATATGAGTGGAGCACTGCCTCTGAGCGGCTATTCTGTGCACACTGCTTGAAGGGTACGCTTGGTGCTGCTGTACACCGCTTCAATAAAAGTTGCTTGTTAGCACCACTAGCTCGCCTTTGAATTCTTTTCTGGGCAATGCCAAGAACCTTCCTGGGCTAAGCCTCAATTTTGGGGGATTGCCTGTCCTGCATCAGGATGGTAATGTAGATCTAATTCTAATTTACTTTGTTTTCCCATGGGAACGTCTTTCTCTGTTGCTGTGTTCCTTCTGTCTTTGCAGGCTCTTCCTTTCCCTCAAAAACATTAAAAGCCTACACTTCCTGTCTACACTTCCTCCATCTCATTTGGTCCTCAGGCTCTTGAAAACTGTGATCTATACCCCCACACTCAGCCCCTGACTAGAAGCTGGCAGATGGTGTCGGTAGCCTTGGCAGGAATGTTTTTCATTCCTCGCCTTATAGAACTTATAGTGACAGCTGTCATTATTGGTTATTGCCTCTTGGAAACTCTCTCCTCCCTTAATTTTTATGGAAATGTCACTCTGCTTTCCTATTTCTCTTCCTTCTTAGATACATCTCTAGCTTCTTGTTGTAGTCCTGCTTGTTAAGTGCTTGTGGTCTTCATGAATCCATCCTCAGTTGTTTTCTTATTCTCCAGTCTCTCTGGACAATCACGTCTCTATCAATGATTCTATCTCAAGTTCAGACTTCTCTCATGAGCTCCAAACCCACACAGCTGGGTGTATCACTGGCACATCAAACTCAACATGCCCAAAGCAAAACTCATCCCCGCATTGCAGGAGGGTTTAATGGGCCAGCCTGAAAATGGCAGGCATGGTTCTGCCCACATTCTTTTGGCTAGAACTCAGGCATACAGGTGCACCCAACAGCAAGGGAGGCTGGCTGTGTCCCCAGGAGGACATATTACATGGCAAGAGGGATATTACACGGCAAAAGTCCTCAAAAGAAGTGACTTCTGCTGGGTCTATTGATGAACTATCAGAATGGCAAAATCAGAGAGCCCTGGAAATAGTCTTTCAGGGAAGTCTGGGATGAAGCCGCTCTAGAGATTATACAACGAGAAGTCATAAAACAAGGGCAGAAATTAAAAGCAGCACAACAAACATGATTTGCGCATCCATGAAGCCATCCAGAATGAGCTCAGTGAAAGAGCATGAGGTCAGGAGGAACATCTCCAAAGTGTCCAGATGGGGCTTTTCTCAGCACAGGGACTTGCAGTGCTCTTTCAGGAGGACACCCAGGACAGGCTTAGGTAAGACTTGGCATGCTTTCACTCATCACTATCCCTTTTTTTTTCCATTTCAGTTGCAAGCTTGAAAACATTTTATGCTTTAGATTTCTGGTCATTTTCAAAGATAGCTGAAGTATTTCAGTTCTGTTTTTAATCTTGATCCCTCTCCTTAACTTTCTCCATCTATTCTCCCATCTCTTCCTGTCCTGTATCTTCTAGAAAGTGTGGCCTCAGAAGATGGAGAAGGCTTAGTGCACACATGGCCTGGATGCCTGTCCTCGTGCTCCCTTCACTTCACTCATCAGTTATTTGGTGACTGTGGTGCCAGGCATTAATCCCATCAGACCAACTATAGGTGCAATAGTTAGAAGGAAAATTCTTATAACATCTGTGAATTTTTTTTTACCTGCCAAACAGATGTGAAATGAGTCATTCTTCACCAACCACTCTACTTTTAAGGATGTTTAATGAGAGATTTTTTGAACTACTTATCAGGTAGATTTCTACAAATACAAAATAATAATGTAAAAACAATCCACATTTATTTGTTTTTATTTGACTAGCGGCAATATCATGCTTGTCATTTTAATCTAGACACAATTATTAGGTTATATATCATATTAAGAATATTTAAGTTATTTTGTTTTATGTCCTTTAAGATACATTAAAACACACTCACACACATGCATGCATGCACACACACACATCAACTGCAAACACGAATGGGAGAAAAAGCATGGAACTCAACCGAATTTCCACACTTCAGCAATATGTCATTCATTCTTTTAATAAAGCTTTGAGAAATGTCATAATGACATGAGCTTGAAACATCTCTAGGCATTTTCTTTGAGGCTCATGATGTGGCACTGGTGATGTAAACAGCAGAAAACAGGGGCTGCCAAATGATCAAATTATGGAGGCTCAGGGCTGCTTTTTCCCACAGGAACACATCAAATGGTGATGGCAGTGATCTCGCACACTGGAGAGGAGTGACATGCCATGACGTAGCTCTATTCATCCACCGACACTTGACTGCGTTCGATGTACTGTTTGTCTATCAGAACTTCAATACACTTCTTACTCATGCTGACACTGGGATTAAACTAGCTCTCGACTGGCTGATCACCTCCTGAATAAAGGCCATTGTGCAGAAGCACCTCTCATGCTTTCATGATTCCAACTGTAGCAACTTGGAGATGCATTTTCCAGTTGCATCCCTGGTACAGTAGAGACCTGTTCACTTGTGGGCTTTCTGCAATCCTACCACTTCTCAAGGTGGAAGGAAAAGGAGGTGATAATAACACTCACGGGAAGAGACTACAGACCATGGGTCTCCCGTGCCTCTGAGGAGGCTGCAAGTTGTTACTTTTCCAGAACACAAATGTTTGCTGCAGACACAACAGCGTGTAGACAGTATGCATTCCATGCCACATGTGGAAATGGACATGATGTATTTCATGTGTCTGTTGAAGGCCTTGGGGGTTATGGGGCAGGAGATTGGGGAGATTGCTTTCAAACAACGAGGCCCTTTGCTCCCAGTGACATATCTTTGAGTATATTCTCATGGAATTTGGCAACAGTGCTGAAAGCTGAAGATTAAAAATTTATTGTAAAAAAGATAAACCAGTGACTTCAACTGCTGAGAATATCTGCAGTCATTCCTGCCTGCAGACCTCCCAGTTTTATAAAAATCAGTTTCTTGACAGTTTTGGCCTATTTTCTACATAATAGGCATCTTAGAAATGTTCACCTAGGTTAACCCTCCTCCTTTTGTTTCTTTTAAACAAAGAAGGCATATATTAGAAAGCAAGCATTTCTTTTCTTTCTCTTAAGTGTTGGTATTAGAGAAAGCAGGCTGCTCCAGAAAGTGAAGTATGAGTTCAAACTGATGTGGTTAGGGCAATGCTGACATCATAAATTTGAAATGGGGACTTTCTGTTGCAAAACTTTGATTTATAATCACATATAAAATGTTTCCTCAAATTATCCATATTCTTACTTAAATTCCTTTTGGTTGTGTTATTTCTACCTAAAATGCAAGATGGCTAAACTTTGGACTCTGTGTCTTAAGCTCCATTTGGCTTTAATGAAACTCTTAATTTCTAAAAAAAAAAAATGAAATTAGGATTTAAATGTTTATTTCTTGGCTTGGTCATAAAAATTGGTGTGCTACTTTCTTAAGGAACTTTAGAATGAAGTAAACCAAAAAAGCAACAACAAAAAAACCCAACTTCTTTATCTTTTCCAAATTAGACAAAGTGCTTCCCTTACTGTCCTAATTCCAAGAATCCAGAGTAAGATAAATTGTATTGTATTTTTAGATAACTATCAAATATTAATAATCTCTAATGTTGTAGGAAGTGTGCTACTTACTTAGCTGAAATAAAATAAGCCTGGATTTAAGTGCCAATTCTAGTATATGCTATGATCCTGGTGAAGTTTCTTATCTACTCAAAGCCTCAGTTTTCTCATCTTTAAAATGGGAATATCGATGCAAATCACTCTGATTGACTGGGAGAATTAAATGAGAAAATGTGACTGGGTATGGTGGCACCTATAATTCCAGCACTGTGGGAAGCTGAGGCAAGAGGATCCCTTGAGGCCAGGAGTTCAAGGCCAGCCTGGGCAACGTAGCAAGACTCCCAGCTCTACAAAAAATTTAACAAAATTAGCTGGGAATGGTGGCATGCACCTGTAGTCCCAGCTACTTAGGAGGCTGAGGTGGGAAGATCACGTGAGCTCAGGAATTTGAGGTTACGGTGAGCTGTGATTGTGCCACTGTACTTCAGCCTGGGTGACAGACCGAGACCTTAACTCTAAAAAAAATTTGAAAATGTACATAAAATGTGCCATGTGCAGATAGTAAATGCCCAATACAAGTAAGATCTTCCCATTTATTTGACACAGTCTGCTCATACAACCACATCTTATATAGACATTCCAGGGATGCTCAGAGGAAGGAGATGGGGGAAAAGTAGGTAGCTCTTGGACTGGACAGCTGGAGACTTGTAGAGGAAAGCAAATAGAACCACCAAAGTGATGGGAGGTCAAGGAAGATGCAGAGAATTGTTGGAAGGAAGTGAGGACTCAGGCAGACACTGCCTGGGAGTAAAGTTTGTCTAATTGGTTAGAATGTTCTTATTTCAGTAGGACTTGGGAAGGAGGTCAGGGGCTGGGGTATGCATTCAAGCATGCTGACAACTACACAATATCCTCAAAATATTTTGTATGTATCAGTTGTTGGTCTGAATGGCTTGACAAAAGAAAAACAACTGTTCAGAGTGAAGTTTCTGATTTTTTTTAAAAGAAGAAATTAGGAGATTTGTTGCTGCACATAAATGGGTCCTAAAGTGTTTTGGACAAAAATATTTGGCCAGTGATTCCAGGTAGCTCAGCCCTGTTTTCTAAAGGGCATGAGCCTGGATGCTCTGAGAATGTACCAGGTATAAGAGGGTCTAAGGAGTGTTGGGGATTCATTGTCAGTTTTTTTCTCTCACTCAATCTCAGCAAAAGATTTCTGCCTGGTCCTTGTGATCATTTGATAATTCAGGTATAAACTATTCATTTATTTATTCCCTTTAAGGCAACCTGTGGTGATGAGGGTTGCTGGAAAGGGCAGGGGGCAAGTCCCTGGTGAAGACTCCAGAGAAAGGAGCTGTTCCTGTGCAGGACCTGCAGGTTGGAGTGATTTCGTTCAGTGTCGTTCCTTCATCGTCCCACTTGGAAAATGGGCAGGGATGCAGGGCAGCCTGGGGCTACCTACAGGAATTTCTAGAGGCTGCCTGTTTCACCCAGTAGCAGAAGAAATGTGGCCTCTTATAAAAAGGGAGGGGAGTTTTGACATGAGAATTTGCTTAACATTGCATTGAGTCAGTTTATGGTATATGCCATAAAAGCATACTAGAAAGTATTTCTCCCTGGGGCTAGACTCTATGGACTTGAGTTCTCTTTTACTGCCTAAACTGATAGAAAATCACCTTCACTAAAAGGAAAACAAGAAGGAAAGAAGAAAGGAAGAGAAGACCACAAAACAACCAGAAAACAATTAACAAAATGGTAGGATTAAGTTCTTACTTATCAATAACAACATTGATAGTAAATGGACTAAATTTTCCAATCAAAAGATCTACATGGCTGAATGGATAAAAAACAAGACCTAATGACCTGTTGTATACAAGAAATACACTTCACATATGAAGGCACAAATAGACTGAAAATAAAGGTATGGAAAAATATTCCATGCAAACAAAAACCAAAAAAGAACAAGAGCAATTATACTTATGTCAGAAAAAATCAATTTCAAGACAAGAACTATAAAAAGAGACAAGGTCATTGTATAATGATAAAAGGGTCAATTCAGCAAGAGAATATAACAACTGTAAATATATATTCACTCAACCTTGGAGCATCCAGATATATAAAGCAAATATTAATAAAGCTAAAGAGAGAGATAGACCCCAACATAATAATAGCTAAAGACTTCAGCACCCCACTTTCAGCATTGGACAGATCATCCAGACAAAAAATCAACAAAGAAACATTGGATTTAACCTGCACCGTAGACCAAATGGACCTAATAGATATTTATAGAACATTTCAATTCATGGCTACAAAATAAACATTCTTTTTCTCAGCACTTGGCTCATTCTCAAGGATAGGCAATATATTAGGCTGCAAATCAAGTGTTTAAAAATTCAAAATACATTGAAATAATATCGCATATCTTCTCTGACCACAATGGAATAAAACTAGAAATAAATAACAAGAGGAACTTTGGAAACTATACAAGTACCTGGAATATGCTCCTCAATGACCAGTGAGTCAATGAAGAAATTAGCAAAGAAATTAAAAAATTTAATGAAACAAATGAAAATGGAAACACAACATACCAAAACCTATGGGATACAGTGAAAGTAATATTAAGAGGAAGGCTTAGAGCAATAAGTGCCTATATAAAAACATAGAAAAACTTCAAATAAATCACCTAATGATGCATCTTAAAGAATTAGAAAAGCAAGAGCAAACCAGATCCAAAATTGGCCGAAGAAAATAATAAAGATCAGAGCAGAAATAAATGAAATCGAAACAAAAACTATACAAAAGATCAGTGCAACAGAAAGTTGGTTTTTTGAAAAGAGAACCAAAATAAACAAACAAATTTTAGCCAGATTAACTAAGAAAAAAAGAGAAGACTCAAATAAAATCAGAGATGAAAAAGGAGACATTACAACTGATACTGCAAAAATTCAGAGGATTATTAGAGACTACTGTGAGCACCTATATGCCAAAAAATTGGAAAACCTAGAAGAAATGGATAAGTTCCTAGACACATACTACCTACCAAGATTGAACCATGAAGAAATCCAAAACATGAATAGACCAGTAACAAGTAATGAGATTGAAGCTGTAATAGAAAGTCTCACAGCAAAGAAAACCTTGGGATCTGATGGCTTCACTGCTGAATTCTCCCAAACATTTAAAGAAGAACTAATACCAATCCCACTCAAACTATTCTGAAAAATAGAGGAGGAGGGACTACTTCCAAATTCATTCTATGAGACCAGTATACCAAAACCAGATACCAAAACAAGACAAAGACACACAAAAGAAAGAAAGAAAGAAAGAAAGAAAGAAAGAAAGAAAGAAAGAAAGAAAGAAAGAAAGAAAAGAAAGAAAACCTACAGACCAATATTCTTGATTAATATTGATGCACCCTGAAGAGTCCACCAAAAAACTATTAGGGCAGATAAACAAATTTGGTAAAGTTGCAGGATAAAAAATCAACACACGAAAATCAGTAGCATTTCTATATGCCAACAGCAAACAATCTAAAAGAGAAGTCAAGAAAATACATTTACAATAGTTAGCAATAAAATTAAATACCTAGGAATAAACTTAACCAAGGAAGTAAACGATCTCTACAATGAAAATTATAAACATTTGTGCAAGAAATTGAAGAGAACATACACAGAAATGGAGATATTTTGTGTTCATGGATTGGAAGAATTAATATTGTTAAAATGTCCATAGTACCCCAAACAATTTACAGATTCAGTGCAATCCATATAAAAATACAAATACCAATGACATTCTTCACAGAAATAGAAAAAATAATCCAAAAATTTATATGGAACCACAAAAGACTTAGAATAGTCAAAACTTTCCTGAGCAAAAAGAACAAAACTGGAAGAATCACATTACTATAGCTGTATACTACAGAGCTACGTAACCAAGCATGGTACATAGACCATGTTTACATACATAAACAGATACATAGACCAGTGGAATAGAATATAAAACCCAGAAATAAATTCATACACCTACAGTGAGCTCATTTTCAACAAAGGTGTCAAGAACATACATTGGGGGAAAGGAGAGTCTCTTCAATATATGGTGCTGGGAAAACTGGATATCTATATGCTGAAGAAAGAATGAAACTAGACCCTTACCTCTTACCATATTCAAAAGTCAAATCAAAATGGATTAAAGACTTAAATCTAAGACCTCAAACTATGAAACTACTAAAAGAAAACATTGGGGAAATTCTCCAGGACATCGGTTGGGGCAAAGATTTTTTGGGTAATACCCTACAAACACAGACAACCAAAGTAAAAAATGGACAAATGGGATCACATCAAGTTTAAAAGCTTCTGCACAACAAAGGAAACAATCAACAGAGTTGAGAGACAACCCACAGAATGGGAGAAAATATTTGCAAACTATCCATCTGACAAGGGATTCATAACCAGAATATATAAAGAGTTCAAACAACAGGAAAAAATCTAGTAATGCAATTTAAAAATGGGCAACAAATTTGAATAGAAATTTCTCGAAAGAAGACATACAAATGGCAAACAGGTTATATGAAAAGGCTCTCAATATCACTGATCATCAGAGAAATGCATATCAAAACTACAATGAGATATTATCTCATCCCAATAAAAATGGCTTTTATCCAAAAAACAAGCACTAATGAATGCTGGTGAGAATGTGGAGAAAAGGGAACTCTTATACACTGTTGGTGGGAATTAAATTAGTATAGCCGTTACAGAGAAGAGTATGGAGGTTCCTCAAAAAAACTAAAGCTAGAACTACCCATCTGATCCAGCGATCCTACTACTGGGTATTTATCCAAAGTAAATAAGATCAGTATTTTGAAGAGATATCCGCGCTCCCATGTTTGTTGCAGCACTATTTACAATAACCAAGATTTGGAAGCAACCTCAACCTGAGTGTCCATAAACAGATGAATGGATTTAAATAATGTGGTACATATACACAATGGAGTACTATTCAACCATAAAAAAGAATAGTCATTTGCAACAACATGGATGGAACTGGAGGATATTATGTTAAGTGAAATAGGCCAGGCACAGAAAGACAAACTTCTCTTCTAATTCATTTGTGGGAACTGAAAATTAAAATAATCGAACTCATGGAGATAGTAGAATGATGGTTACCAGAGGCTGGGAATGGTAGTGGGGATGGTCAGTAGGTATAAAAACATAGTCAGAATAAATACTAGAAGAACTAGTATTTGACAGCACAACAGGGTAATTACAGTCAACAATATTTTACATTTAAAAATAACTAAAAGAGCCTAATTGGAATGTTTCTGACACAAAGAAATGGTAAATGCTGGAGGTGATGGATACCCCATTTATCCTGATGTGATAATTGCACATTGCATGCCTGTATCAAAATACCTCATGTACCCCTCATACACTGTGTAGCCACACAAATTTTAAGAAAGAAAAAAAGACTCTATCTGTAGGGCTATTAATGTCAGGGTGAGTTGCTTGGATTAGGCTTATCTTACTTCCCAGACAAGCCTAATCCAAGTAACTCACCCTGACATTAATAAGGAATGTAAGGAACCCCTTCCCCCTCATAGGAGTTGAAGTAAGTTCAATGAGATTTTTTGATATCTCATGTAAAAGAAGTCCAGGGCCTTTTGGACTTTGGTGGCAGTGAGGTGTCCACAATCCTGGTGCCTTCCATACTGCTGCTTTACCGCGTGTGGCTTTCATTTTCAAGGTGACTTTGTGGTCCCATCCCACTAGCTCCAGCTGCTAAACCTTCTTCTACATGGCAGGAAGGTGGAAGGAGATGGGCTTGCCTTCCTAGTAAAGATGTTTTCTAGAAGTCACACACAGCATTTTTGCTTCACTGACTGAAACTTAGTCACATGCCCACCTTTACCTTCTACAAAGGCTGGAGAATCAATGATCCCAACTAAAACACAGGGTTCTTGCTTCTCAGGAAGAAGAGGGCCATGGAGACTGGGGGGCACTTATAATTCTCTGCCAGACCATGTATGTATAATTACGACCCAACTAGTGTTGAAATCAGCTCCATGTCTTACAGCTTATCAAATAATTCCTAGGAATGTTATAAATATATACTTGCTAGACACTGGAGTCTCTGACATATGTAAAAGACACAACTACTACCAAATTGGTGAAATGGAGGTCTACTTTAGTGCCATGGTAAGTTGTTAGTGTAAGTGAATACATGTTCCTTTGTTATCTTATAAAATTACTACTGCCAAAAGAATTTCCTGATTGCACTGATATTGATTAATGTGTTTATCAAGTTTATTCATTTTATACTATTTGCAAGGATTTGTGGTAGGCACTGTGGAGAATAGAAAGCTTCCTTGGAGGAGTTTATAAGGAGTAGAATAGAATAGTAAAGATTATTTTGGCCAGGTGTGGTTGCTCACATTTGTAATCTCAGCACTCTGGGAGGCCGAGGTGGAAAGATTGCTTGAGGTCAGGAGTTTGAGGTCAGCCTAGGCCACATAGTGAGGTTCTGACTCTACAAAAAATTTAAAACAAATTAGCTGAGGATGGTGGTATGCATCTGTAGTCCCAGCTACTCAGGAGGCTGAGGTGGGAGGATTGCTTGAGCCCAGGAGTCTGACGCTGCAGTGAGCTATGATTGAGCCACTGCACTTGAGCCTGGGAGACAGATTGAGATCCCATCTCTTAGGAAAAAAAAAAAAAAGATTATTTCATGCAAACTTTGAAAGTGGACAATAAGAGCATAAATGAAATTCTAACAATCAAGTTATTTCAATTGAATTTCATTTTTCTTTTTATAGGGCATCTCTCAGAACCAGCTGAGATGGTTCTGAAGAAACAGCAATGATAATAACTTTATTTAGTAAATAAAGAAACGAAGGCATGAACTATTTGCTCAACATGAGTACACACGTGGCACACCCGAAAGTCCAGTCCTTACTATGTTTCATTTATGATCTTTCTCATAGAGAAGATTCATCCCTACACTGCATATTCCAGGAAAAATTTTGTTTTTTTCTTACTAAGAGACTTTGTTTTTTAGAGCACTTTGAAATTCTTAGCAAGCAAAATGCTATGAAAGGTTCAGATTCCCATATCCCTTCTGACCCCCACCCTGCACAGCCTCCCCACCATCTCCATCCCACGCCAGAGTGGCCCATTTGTAACAATCGATGTGCCTAAACTGATGTCATTATTACCCAAAGCCCATTGTGTGCTTTAGCGTTCACTCTTGGTGGTGTACATCCTGTGGGTTTGGACAAATGTATAATGACATGCGTCCACCATTGTATGTCATACAGACTAGTTTCATTTCCCTAAAATTCCTCTGTGCTCCACCAATTCATTCCTCCCTGCCCTCAACCTCTGGGAAACACTAATCTTTTTCCTGTGTCCATAGTTTTGCCTTTTCCTAAATATAATATAATTGAAATCATATAGTATGTAGCTGAGAGCTCCACTTTTAAAGGAACACAAATTTCATAGTGTTTGCCAATCAATGTGGACCCTTTTAGAACATGAAAGTAGTTTCATGATAGTAAGTTCTTTTTAAAAGACTGTTCTGTTCTTCTAGACATGTTAGGTGGGAACCTACATTTCCTACTGGGTCTTTGGCTCATTGTCAGCAAAGTAATTACTGAAAGGGCAGAAGCTCTGGGAAGATGAGAGAGGATGGGTGTATTAAGCCATTCTTGTGTTGCTGTAAAGCAATAGCTGAGACTGGGAAATTCATAAAGAAAAGAGGTTTAATTACCTCACAGTTCTATAGGCTCCAGCATCTGCTTCTGGTGAGGACCTCAGGAAGCTTACAACCATGGCAGAAGGCAAAGAGAGAGCGGGCATATCACACGGCAAGAGCAGGAGCAAGAGAGAGAGAGAGTGGGGAGATGCCACACAATTTTAACAACCAGATCTCACTAGAACTCACTCACTATCGTGAGGAAAGCACCGAACCTTTAGTAAGAATCCGTACCTGTGAGCCATACACCTCCCACCAGGCCTTACCTCCAACATTGCAGGTCACATTTCAACATGAGATTTGGAGAGGACAGACACCTGAACCACAGCAATGGGTCTCAGCAAGGGGCTCCATCAACTGCCTCAGATTTGTCTGGAAGGTGGCAGACATAGGCAATTCCTGCCTTGCTGAAGAGGGATACACTTCTGAGTGAATGCTCTGAAGCAGAGGAGCATTTGGTGCAACTGAAGTTGTCTGAAGTGACTTGTGTATTCAATCTTGCAGAGCCTGAGCTATGGGATTGTTCCTACTTAGTTTGATGTTGTGTTTAGACCATGAGTGAGCACTGAGGTTGGTCTATTTCTTCAGGGACTAAGGGGTTCATCTGCTGCTGAGAGGCAGGAATAAGCACCACAGCCAAAGCAGGCATCTTGGATTTTGTCTCCTGATGCACGGGTGGACTCGAAAGAGACACCATAAAAAAATCACCCACCAATCCCTTCCTCACAGCCTCCTTTTCTGTATCTTCCTGAAACAACCATGACAAATGTTCAGGTCCTCTTACTACAGATTAACACCCACGGTAAATTTCCTTTTCTTTGCTCTTCTATGGCACTGTTTTCTCTCTCTCTGCCTGAGATGCTTTGCCTCACTTACTCCCTTTTGAGTGGATTAGGAGAGGGTTCCGATTTTTGTTTTGGTTCATTTGAGAAGTTTCCAGGTCCTTTGACAATCTCCTTCATCACAGCTTGGATTCTGCAGAGTGGTCCTGTGAGAATGGGAACCTTCAGAGGAAGGCAAAAGCCAGACATACCTGGCCAGAGGAGGCGTCAGAAGGCTGTGAACTGCTGGGGGTGATTAGTGCGTGGCTTTGATCTTGTGTTGCAATGATCCTCATAACAGAATCCCAGATGGTGGGACTGTTCATTCAGTTCTGTAATACAACACTGTGCTGATTCAGTACTGTAAGAGTTGTCTGAAGCAAGTAGCCCAGAGGCCTTTCTTTGGCTTATTCAGCATCCCTCATGACAGAGAAAACCACCAGAAACACTGATTTTGTACAGTTGGGTGATAGAGCAAGCCATCAGAATTGCTGATATTGGCCCATTAGAAAATGCTGAGCTGTAGGTAAGTTTAAGGTCATTCAGTTTGCGTGGATTCAGAATCACTGTATTCCCATTATGCACCCTTCAATCTGCTCTTCATTTAAAAAAAAAAAAAAAAAAAGAACTTGACTCTAATTCTGCCCTTCTTTGGATGCCTGTCATAATATGTGGTTTACTTCTTTCTCAGCCCTCTGATGTCAGCCTGAGCAAACAGGATCAGCTCCCCAGGGCTGGGATGCCCCAAGTGTCAGCTTTCAGGAAGCGTGGAGAAGCAGGCACCAGGTTTCACCATACACTGGACATTGCTTCTCCAAGGCAAGCAGCACACTTTAGAAGAGACGAACATGGAGATGAGGTGATGGAGAGGACCCACAAAGGGGGTAGTGTAGTTATTCAAAGCATCCAGCCCCAGAATCTGGCTGCCTGGGTTCAAATACCAATTCCTCCTCTTGCTAGAAAAGTTACCGCAGACTACTCTCTGAGGCTTGGCTTCTTCATGTTTAAAATGGAAATCACAATGAACCTCTCTTCTTGTGGGGATTATGAGATTATCCATGCAAAGCTCATAGAGTAAACCCTGAATAAACAGGAGCTATTATTATTATTAAAGGGTTGGGCAAGGAGTTCCCCAGAGCCTTCCATGTTTCCATTCCTGTCTCTCAGCCTTTGTTATGCGTTGTCCTGAGGACTCTTCACATTCAATGCCAACTCCAGATCAACCTCGTTTGATGTTCTATTCCTCCTTGTCTGGCAGGAAAGGCTGCCTGCCCAGCCATTTTCACCTTGAGTCCTGGATTGATTTACAGTATCCTTGCCATCTGCCAAGTGTGCTGTGAAGGCAATACGCTGCGGCTGTCATCACTGCCCTTATTGTACACCCTATAGAAAGAAGTATTTCCTTACAAGGAACCCTCCTGACCAGGCTGGGTGCCAGCCCTCTGCCGACTGAGTTCTGACCCTGAGCAGGGCTGCTAGACTTCCTCTGGGTTTCCTTGATGTGGGCATCTTTGCCTTAGCCTGCCTGTCCTTGCACGTCTCTGCCCTCCCACTGAACTCTTTAAGGCCTCCCATTGGCTGCAGTCATGGTCCTGATCACGGACCTCAGCCACAGCACTCCATAGATCAGGCTCCGAATGGACCCTCCACTGCCCTTTAGTCAACTCCCTTGACCCAAGGGGGCCTGAGGCCAGAGATCTCGTTCATGCCTTATCTTGGGTGGGCAATGTGTGGAGTGAAGTCATGAATTCAGGCCAGGATGCCTTCAAGGTAGGCAAACCGGGAGCTGCGTCTGGAGCTGCAGGGGGGTGAGGTCAAGTGGTCAGTGGGTGGAAAATCAGAGAGAACTTAAAGCCAGAGCAGAGGATCCATCATCCACTCCACTTCTTGCCTCTTTGGTCTTTGTCTTGTCTTTTGGTATTTCTTTGGCAACTTGGTTGTGTGGCATTTTTCCACCATATTCCTTGGAAGTGTCTCCCTTCAGTCTCTTTCATGGAATGATCTAGATGGGGCTCCGCTGGACTGGCTGCTCGTCAGGCTGCAGGCACAAATGTGCCAGCCAACGAACCCCTCCAAGATGAAGAGAC
>NW_026652277.1:167669922-167721818 GCF_009828535.3 Hylobates moloch | reverse complement strand
GGTACCTCAAGCAGAAATGCAGAAATCACCCGTCTTCTGTGTCGCTGGGGCTGGCAGCTGGAGACCGGAGCTGTTCCTATTCCTATCTGCCATCACTTAACTTTGAATGTGTCGCTTCGGAACTTGAAGTTGTAGTTCCTGCGTCCCCGCAGTGGGCGCCCTTTCCTTGCAGTGCTAGAACTTCGCCACCAGGGGCAGCAGCCCTCAAAGCCCCCTGGGGCGTTCTGACCATCCCCCCCCCACCCCGCCAAGAGGAACGCATATCCTCAGACCTACATCCGGCAGTGAATTTTCCAACCGCTACTTGCATGAAACCCACATATTTAAAACTATATGTATTGAAAATTTTACAGTATTTTTTAAAAATCCAAAGTTAAATAGTAATCTTAGGGAGTAAGCTTTTAAAAGAAATAAACTCCTAATTCTGCTAGCTTCTATATTGATTTCACTAAAAACCAATAATCACTTAAAACAACTGAATCTAAAACTGCTCTAATACTTGACCTCAGAGCAAAAATTCAATTGGTCTTAGTCTATAGATATGGAACCTGCAATTACCTGTGACTCCTGACCCCCAAATCAGGGATAGATTTATTCACTATGCTTAGATTATTCAAGCTAATGTTAATCAGTATCTTTAACGTAACAGGTCATGTAAGAGGTTCAGCTCACTCTGCTATGACTCTTCGTTCGTTCTCCCTGTCATGCAAAAGTAAAGGAAGGGAAGAGGCTGCTCATTTAGCGACTTTACACCAAGCTCCTGGCTTCTCTGAAATAGAAAGGGAGGGACTTTCCACTTCACTCTGAAGTCAGAGGGAAGCAGCTCTTTCTCATCGGCATGTCTCCTAAGAGATACTAGTGGAGGGCTTAATGGCAGGGGGTCCTTGCAGACTCCAAAACAGAACCCCACATTCTATGTGAATATGGCAATGTGTATTTTCTGGAAAGAGGGTCCAGAGCTTTCCATAAGGAACTCACAGGGGCCTATAACCACGCCCACCCCAAGGGTGACGCCTCTGGGAAGTGCTGCTGGTAACACACATGTGGACACTGTTGTTACCAATTTTCTATCAGCAGATAGAGCTCATTTGCAACCTTTATAAACTGCTTCTGAGGCTCGCTCTTCCAGAAATCATTTTCTGAAGCTAACCTGAGCCTCTTCCCAGAGATTATTTTGAACAGTATTTAGGGAATTTTAAAATAGAGTTATGCTAATTTAATAATACCATGAAAGCCAGATAATTTGCTAAGCTTAAATTTTAAATAGAATATTTAATTTATAATTTTTGATTATCAAAGTAATACATTTATTGTACATAATTAAGAAAATATAGAAACATGTAAAAATAAAAAATTCACTTGTTAATCTACCCTGAGATAACTTTTGAGAAAATTTTGTTGTATTTTAAGATAAAATTATAAATTTACACATATAGGGATAGTATTAGAATGCACAGAAAAATATATTGTAAACTTTTCCTATTTTGTAAATATTTTCTGACATTATTTTAGTAGTTGAGCAGTTATTATAGTTTGGATATACTGATAGATATTTAATTACTTGTAGTTGTACTAATATTATTTTCCAGTTTTATATAATTAAATGAACACTTACAAGCATAGCCGTGTAAACAATTATTATTTGGTAAGCACTCATTTTTTTTAGTTACTATGCTAAACATATGGCATATATTATTTTGATTACTTCTTAATATAACTTGTGATTTGATATTCCTTGCCTATTTAATGGAACTAGAATTCCATTAGGCTCAGAGAGATCCAGTGCCACAGAACCATTAAACAAAGAAGCTGAAATTAGATCTCAGGCTTTATGATAAATCCCATGAATGGAATTTTGGGTTAAAGGATATGAATATTTTTAAACTTTTTGAGACATAATCAAATTGTTCTTCAGCTGTGAATTTACGGCAGTACTTTCATTTTTAACAGTTTTTAGGGAGAGAAACTCTATAACCTCTCTTGATAGTCCTTGTTAGGTTTCTCTAAAAATTAAAGCCATCAGACTATTTTTCATTCAATAAATTAAGTACCTTAAAAATTGTATATATTTATGGTATACAACATGATATTTTGATATACCTTTTTTCTTTTTCCTTCCTTCCTTCCTTCCTTCCTTCCTTCCTTCCTTCCTTCCTCCTTCCTTCCTCTCTCTCCCCTCCCTCCCTCTCTCCCTCCCCCCTCCCTCCTTTCTTTTTCTTTCTTTCTTTCTTTCTTTCTTTCTTTCTTTCTTTCTTTCTTTCTCTTTCTTCTTTCTCTCTTTCTCTCTTTCTTTCTTTTCTTTTTCCCTTCCCTTCCCTTCTCTTCCCTTCCCTTTCCTTTCTCCTGTCCTTCCCTTTCCTTCTTTTTGACAAGGTCTCACTTTGTTGCCCAGGCTAGAGTGCAGTGGCGTGATCTCAGCACACTGCAGCCTTGACCTCCTGGGCTCAAGTGATCCTCCCACCTCAGCCTTCTGAGTAGCTGAGACTACAGGCACATGCCACTGTGCCCAGCTAATTTTTGTATTTTTTTGTGGAGATGGGGTTTTGCCATGTTGCTCAGGCTGGTCTTAGACTCCTGGGCTAAAGTGATCTGCCCGCCTTGGTTTCCCAAAATACAGGGATCACAGATGTGTGCCACCATGCCCAGCCTGATATACTTATTTTGATATACATTTACATAGTGATGTTATTACTGTAGTCATGCAAATTGGCATATCTATCATCTTATATAGGTACCTTTCTCTCTCTCTCTTTTTTTTTTTTTTTTGAGACAGACTCTAGCTCTGTCACCCAGGCTGGAGCGCAGTGGCGTGATCTCCGCTCACCGCAAGCTCTGCCTCCTGGGTTCACGCCATTCTCCTGCCTCAGCCTCCCGAGTAGCTGGGACTACAGGTGCCTGCCGCCACTCCTGGCTAATTTTATATATATATATTTTTTAGTAGAGACGGGTTTCACCGTGTTAGCCAGAATGGTCTTGATCTCCTGACCTTGTGATCCACCCGCCTCAGCCTCCCAAAGTGCTGAGATTACAGGCATGAGCCACCGTGCCTGGCCCTCTTTTTGTGTGTGTGTGTGTGTGTGTGTGTGTGTGTGGTAAGAGTATCTAAACACTACTCTCTTGGCAAATGACCAGTATAAAATACTATATTATTAAGTATAGGCTTCATATCATATACTAGATCTCTCACTTATTCATCCCACATAACTGCAGCTTTGTACCTTTTGCCCTACACCATTCTATTTCCCTGTGCCTCTGATAACTGTTTTTTATTATGTTTCCATGTACTGTATGTGATTTTTTTCAATTAAGCATAAATATGAAATGATGCAGTATTTTTCTTTCTGTCTGGCTTATTTCAATGAACATAATGCCCTCTAGTTTCATCCATGTTGTTGCAAATGGCAGGGTCTCCTTTTGAAAGATTGTGTGACATTCCCTCGAGTATATACCACAATTTCTTTATTCATTCCTCTGCCAACAGACTCTTTGGTTATTTTAACACTGCTATGGTCTGAGTACTTGTTCCCTCCAAAACTGATGTTGAAATTTAACGGCCACTGTAGCAATATTAAGAGGTGGGACCTTTGAGAAGTGATTAATATCCTTATAAAAGGGCTAGTTTTGCCTTCTCTTCTCTGTTTGCCCTTCTGCCTTCCACCACATAATGATGCAGCAAGAAGGCCATTGTCAGATGCTTGTGCCTTGATCCTGGACTTCCCAGCCTCTAGAACTGTCAGAAAATAAATCCCTGTTCTTTGTAAATTACCCAGGCTCAGGTATTGTTACAGCAGCACAAAACAGACTAAGACACATATCTTAACTATTATAGTGAATAATGCTGCAATGAACATGGTGTGCAGATAGCTCTATGAGGGGGCTGATTTTATTTTTTTGAGTATATACACAGAAGTGGATTGCTGGGTCATGTAGTCATTCTATTTTTAATTTTGGGGGGAGCTTCCATATTGTTTTGCATAATGATGGCACTGATCTACATCCCAACACCAGATATTTCTTTCTAGATTAACCAACTTCTACCTGGCTTTTTTTCTCTTATTGATTTTTTAAAAGGTGAAGAAAAAGACGGCATTAATACTTACTCTTTGAGTAACTGTAAAACAGTACTTTAAGCATATTTAAAAATATATATATATATATATTTGCACTATGCCTTTTTCTAAAATTATTTGGGATGGTCACAGTAGTTCTCAAGCCTTTTTTCCTGTAATTATGTTTTCTATGTAGGTTATATTTTCCATCCCCTCTCACTTTTTTGTTTTTTCTGACTTGTTTTCTTGGAGCTTTTTAAACATGTGAAGATCTAAGTTAGATTTAATACTATAGGAATTATGAGACCAAAACTGATGGTAATGGAAACATGATTTTTTGGCTTTTGAAAGAGCTGTGTTCTCATAGTTGCATTTCTTTCTGCTGAGCTATACCTTTTTAATCTTTATCCTCTGTGCATATGTGATGATAATTTAAACCTCATTCATGGAGAATTTCATGTTTTCGCCCCACTTTGAACTATCTGTCTAATTCGTTGAGGTGCCTGAATTCTAGATCTCTTTCCCAAGGTGCCTACTCCCCTGCTTCATGCAACAGCATCTACCACACTAATTGCAGGATCCTCCATGCCTGTTCCAGGCCAATGACAGAGAAATAGAACCACACAAATTATGAGGCTGACCTCTGGCAGACATCGCTGGACATGTTCTCTGGGCGCTGATCATGAGCCATGGATAACTCAGCGTTGGATGCAGAAGTATATGGTTATCAGCCAGCCCCAGACCACGTGAAACCCGCCACCAGCAACTCAGATGCTTATTTTCAAAAGTGCAAGGAGGAGAACCAGAACAGCAGCTCTCTCCTGGAGGATGATGAGCTCTCTCTGCCACCACCCTTCTCTGTGATGTAGGGAAGTCGAGGTCTTTATTGCACCTTAGCTGCATCCATCCATCCCTCAATTGCAGGGCTTGGATGACTTTCTTTTAAAGCTCTATCTGGTTCTAAAACTCCCCAGTTCCCATAGAAAACTGATCCATGTTCCAAGCATAGCCTTCCTCCTCAGAGGCGTTGTCTCCTCAGCCTTTACCCTTCTCTCCTGCATTTGCCCCTCCCCCCTCTTTGGACCATCTCTCTCAGGCTACAATATGCTCTCATCTCTTCTAGGTAGAAAACACAAAAAGTCTCCCTGGATTCTGCATGATGTCTGGCCACCTCTCTGTCTCTTCCTCATTACTCTATAACCCTTTTAAACCCATCGCCCTCTTTCTTCCATCTGCATTAAGATGATAGAGTTGTTTTGGCTAAGGCAACCTGTCACTTTCCACGTGCAAAGTCCAGTGAAGAGTTTATAGCCTTATCTTACTGGATTGATTTCCGGGCAGCATTTGACATGCTGACTCTTTCCTTCTCAACACTCAGCAATGTCGCATCCTTGTTGTCTGCCTTCCACCCCGCAAGCCATTTCTTCCTCCATCTTCCTCACGAGTTCATCTTTCCACTCTAATCGCTGGTGTATCTAAGGCTCCCGTCTCCTACCCGTCTCTCTCCTGCCACATTTTCCTCCTAGATGATCTAATTTTGGTCCTCATTTCAACCTGTACCTAAATGCATGTTAATGGTTATTTCTGTCTCTACCCCTGACCACCGCACAATCTTCGGACACATTTTTAATCATCTCTGAGCATCTTTCCCACAGGAAGCTTAGAAACAAAGTGTCTAAAATCCATGGCCATCTCTCCTGAGCAGTTTCTGCTCCCTGCAATCTCTCCTTCATGGGATGGCACCATCATGTGCCTCTCCAGGCTAGAAATCCAGGGATCTGGCCAGATTCTTCCCTGTCTCCCATTTTCTCCTGCAGTCCACCTCCCTACTCTCCTACTGTAACCCGCTAACTCTCATGAATCTGCGTCACTGCTCTCCAGCCCTGCCAGCTCCTCCGCACCAGCACTGTCCCTTCTCCCCTGCCAGTGTCCTGCCCCCAGTCTTTCTCCCCTGGAACTGCTCTCCACATGGTCCCTACAGAGATCAGCCTGAGAAGATAACGGCTTCTCAACCTCTCTGGCAGGTTGTTGGGGGTCATGTATGTCTTTGAAAAGTTTATGAAAAATATACAGATATTTTGAAGACAATTGCAAGGGCTTCAGAGAACTCCCTTTCTGGACACTGGATTAAGACTTTCTGCCCTACAGGCTCCAGTTGCTTAACATGGTAGGTAGAGACCTTGCGGGTCCAGCCTGCGCCTGCCAGTCCAGCCTTGTCCCCCTCACTCCCAGCCTCATGCATTGTGTTTCAGCTCCACCACACCAAGTGTAGGACTCTAATCTCCCCAGGCCATCTCCTGCTTCCAGGGCTGCCCACTGGGCTGCTTCTGCCTGGAGTGCCGCAAGCCCTCTCTGTCTGGCTAGTGCCTGTGCCTTCTTCAAGACTTGGCTCCTTCTGAAAGTCTCTCTTGAGCCCCTTTTTCTACCCCGACTCCCACGCCTACCATCCTCACTCTGTTTGCTGAGTTCATTGTGCCTTCTTTGAAACTTCAGAACAAATAAAGTGACACAGCTGTGGGATCTGTAGGAATCATCCAAAGCAATGCCTAGCTTGCTTTTAGGGTCTTGCCTACAGAGACAGAAGTATTCTCTCTGTCCTTCTTACGGGGCTCTAGAGGTTGGTCCAGCCCCTTGGAATTGTTGGCAGAGGGGCCAAACAAAGGAAGATTTTAGAGCTTCAAGCCCTCGGATCTCTAGTTAGCCTGTGCTTGCTTTCCCATATTGTATATGATTAGTCACTGAGGTGGAAAATTGAATCCATCTGTGAATGCTGGAAAAGGAACCTTCAAAAGGGTGAGGCCAACAGTTCAGCCATGAGCAATTCCTAACCTAGGAGACTTTATTTCAACGTTGTCCTTAGTAAACGAATAATAAAGCTAAATAAAGAATGTGTAATCATTATTCTTATCCTCTCAACTCAGCCCTTCCATCAAATAACTATAAAAGTGGATGTCACATACCCTCCTGGTGCATGCTACTGTCTAGAGGAGGCACTGGGACCTCTCAGGTCACAGGATGGCCAGGAATAGATGCTGTCAGACACATTGAGACAGAAGACACATTGAAATGGATGGGAGATACTTTTATGATGGAATGAGAATAAAAGGCAGTAAAAAATATCCAAGGGTGAATGGGTCATGGAAGCAAATAGAAAAACCATTATTAAGTAGGCAGAGGAGAATGGGACATTTGGATGAAAACTGTTGACCCAAATATGGAATTTTCAGACATTTGTCTCTGGCATGTATTAACTTTAGTACAAAAATAGCAGTGACATTAGGTCACAGATTCCTGAATCTTTGGGAATTAGAAAGTAATTTAGACTGCAAGGCAGCAGAGGTATTTTAATTCCTGCCCTATCGTGAGACAAGAGTGACCTTGAACTGTCCTCAAAGCTCCAGGCCTCAGTGTCATCATCTGTACAATGGAGGAGTTGGCCTGTGTGATCTCAAATATCATTTCCAACTTGAAAATGCTGTGATTCTGCGACTCTACGGATAGAACTGCAGTGCCTCAGGCAATCTAGAAATAAACTATTACACACAATTCAAACAAGATAAGCTAATGAAATTAAAAGTGGCTCAGTTCACCACAGGGGGGTTAGCCTTCAGCTAAATTAGAAAAGAGGTTGTCTTATTTTTGTGTAATGTTTTTTTTTGAGACAGAGTCTCACTCTGTCACCCAGGCTGGATTGCAGTGGTGCAGTCTCTCTCACTGCAAGCTCTGCCTCCTGGGTTCACACCATTCTCCTGCCTCAGCCTCCCCAGTAGCTGGGAATGCAGGCACCCACCACCAAGCCCGGCTAATTTTTTTTTTTGTATTTTTAGTAGAGACGGGGTTTCACCGTGTTAGCCAGGATGGGCTCGATCTCCTGACCTTGTGATCCGCCCTCCTCAGCCTCCCAAAGTGCTGGGATTACAGGCGTGAGCCACTGCTCCCGGCCTAGTTTTGTTTTATTTTATCTGCCTTCCATCCTGTGTGTTGGAGCCCTGTCACCCCGAGTCTCCCCAACCCAGACAGTGGGGATCTCATGGTCCCCCTGTCTCTGACTGCCAGGATCCCAACCCTTGGGCCACACCCACTTCGCATACAGGCCCCTCTGATTCTTAGAGGCCCAATACCTGAGGTCTCCATTGGGAGGCGATGGCTGGGGGTTTGGTAGTGCGGGGAGCCGCCCCTTTCACAGCAAGCTCAGCTCTTGCCCAAGCAGGAACAGCCCAAAAGCAGGCTCCATGGCAGGCAGAGGGGCTGACGATCTCTGGGCACCCCCACATGAATCCCATCTTCGGGCCTCGATTTCCGAGTTCCATCACTGACATGTGAAGTCAGTTGACTCATCTCTCTTTGTTAATAGGACAGTAACAGTTTTCTTCTGCGAATCTGAGAAGGCTGCTGAGATGTTGCAGTGTACAGTGTATGTGAGATGGCCTCATGGCCTGCAGATCCCTTCCTGGTATCAGGTAGTGTTCTAGGCATTCTGATTGGCCCAGGCAGAAGGTGTGTCAGATGTGCAGCAGCAGAAGGAGAAGGGAAGCAGGCGCTTGGCTAGAATCATGCTTCTAAATCACCATGCCAGAAACTGGCACGCCAGAGAGAGTAGGATTCTCCCTTTCCCTGCATCACACACGTAACTGCCATTTGTTTTGCTCCAGCTCCGTGCTGCTGGCTTTATATGTTACGGCTTTCCATTGGGCAGGCTGGGGAGGGCCTCAGAAAGATTAAGGCATTTGTTCAAGTTTGCATGATTGGTCTGTGGAAAAGCAAGACTTCAGGCCCAGTTCTGGCCCAGTTCTGTCTGATTGCAAAGGCCCCCAGAGCCCACAGCTCAAATTCTGGGATCTGTTGCTCACAGAGAAAAGTTGTAGCATCTTCCAGCATCCTTTGAACATTGGGCATGTCAGACACACTCCTATCCCTGGACCTTTGCCCTGACCGTCCCCTCTGCCTGGAGTCCTCTTCCCCTAGTTATTGGGATGACTCACCATCTCTTTTACTTAAGGTCCCCTTCTCAGTGATGACTTTTCAGACTATTTAGTCACAGTCCCTCATCCCACGATGCATCCCTCTCCCCTCTGCTTTGCATCTCTGCACAGGGTTTGTCACCGCCAACACCTTTCACTCAGGCATTCTTTAGGGCCAACTCTCACCCTCCAAATGTAGGAAGTAGGCTCCAATTCGGAGAGCAAGGGGGTGTATCTCACTTCTTTGTTTTGTTTATCACTGCCCTCCACTGTCTCCATGGGGCCAGCAGTGCCACCGCCTGGACCAGGGTCTGGGGCATAGTGGGTGCTGCTAGATGGGCACTGAGTGAGTGCCTGTGTGTGTCCACAGCAGGTGCTGGAGTGGCGAGGACAGGTGTGCAACAAGGGCGAGACACAGAGCAATGGTTCAACAGACACAGAGCAATGGTTCAACAGACACAGAGCAATGGTTCAACAGCAGACTGAGGGGAAGGAGTCCTGGATTTTGAGGGGGCCAAGCCTGAAAATCTCCTCAGAAGCACTGAGCTGCCTGGGACTGTTAATAGCATCTCTCCAAGATACTGAGTCCCCCACCACTGAGGCAGGAAGGAAACTGTGAAGACACAGAAGGAACTCACAAAGGGGGCAGCCGAATCAGCTCTCATCCCCGCAGCACGGAGCGGAGAGCATCTTCCATTCATTCACGACTTTATTCTGAAAGTTGGTCTTGTGTCCCTGGGCACCTGTGAGATGCTGCCATGATGGTGCTGGGGGCTTAAAGGTGGTGAGACAAACTGGGGGACATGGTGTGCTCAATGCGCAGCGACCCCAGGTAAAGTCTGTCCCTCTCTGTGTCCACGGTTCCCTGCAGTCCATCTCTAGAACATTCCCCCCATGCTGCTTGGCACTTGTGAGCCCACTAGTTCACTCCTGGGTTGTGAGGTCTGATACATGCATGAGCTTTGGGACCAGAATGCCTGGGTTTAAATCTTAGCTCCAAAATTTAGTAACAGTGTGACATTGGTCGCATCACTGAGAGTGCTCTGTGCCTCTATTTGCTCTTTTGTAGAATGGGAGCATTCGCATAGTCTCTACAGGGTTATTGTGAGGCTTAAATCAATGGAAATATCTAGAAGCATTGGACCTGAGCGATTACACGTTGTCTGGTAATAGACATCTGCATAGCGGAGTGTCTGCTGCATGGTAGGTGCTCAGTGGAAGTTCACTGGAGAACTGGGGGGAGCGACGGGATAGAAGCACAGTTGGAAGTAGCTGACTTCAGTACTGAAGCAGATGGCAGGTGGAGGGGTGGCCCTCACAGCACAGCGCTCAAACAGGAGTGGATTTTTAGTCAGCCTCTGGCAGCCTGCTCTCAAAGCCAGGGCCCGGGAAATAAACCAAGACAATTTCTGGTGATTAAAACAGAAAAAGGGATGGACTGAGTTTGTAAATATAACTGCAAACACACACTTGGTAACTAAGCAATTTGGCAAAGATTCCCACTCTCTCGAGAGAATTTTCCCTTTGAAAACTAAATAATAGCACACAGCAATGACTTCATGCAGGGCCTTGGGCGTGTGTCTGAGAGGGACCATCTTTTCACTGATGGCCTGCAAAGCCCTGAGAGTCAGGTCACATACAAATGTAGGGTCCCAGTCACTACTGGGCATGGTGGCAGGTCACTTAAGACTGGGGCCTTCCCATCCTGTCCTTCTGTGGCCATTGCTCTGTTGGGCCATTGGCCCTGTCTAGATCGTATTCCTTGTGTTTTCTTTGTTCTTGTTCTTTTCTTTTCTTTCTTTTTTTTCCTGTTGCCCAGGCTGGAGTGCAGTAGCGCTGACTATAGCCTCAAGCTCCTGGGCTCAAACAATCCTCCTGCCTCAGCCTCCCAAGTAGCTGAGACTTCAAGTGTGTGCCACCACACCTGGCTAATTTGTTATATTTTGTAGAAATGCGGTCTTGCTCTGTTGCCCAGGCTGATCTTAAACTCCTGGGCTCAAGCTATCCTCCCACCTTGGACTCCCAAAGTGCTGAGATTCCAGGCATGAGCCACCAGGCCCAGCTTTCCCTGCATTTTCTGCAAGGCCTGCACTACCAGCTGTGGTTTTCTCAATTAAATGTATAACCCAGGCATTTTAGCAAGCTTTTGCACCTGTGTCTTTTGCGCTTTCCCTGCATTAGGGGTTATTTGGAACCAAGGGTGAGCAGACAGAGTTGCGAGAAACATCTGGTGGTTGCGCCATCTCCATCCTGCACCAGAAGCACAATGCTTTCGCTTCTTGACCTCACAGACCAAGGGCAGGTGCCCTTCACCTTCTCCCTATTTCCACAGGTCAGGGTGCTGGGCTCTGCTCTTCTGATTCTGCTGGTCTCCAGAAGAAGGTCTTTGCTCATGAAGAAGGAGCAACTCCCCATTACACCATGGTGTTCTCTTTTCCCCAAGAGAAATCACTTCCTCACAGAACGTTCTGTTTCTTCCATTTCTTTTTCAAATAGCCATTGTCCTCTTCCATTACTTGTCATCACTGGCCATGAATTGACTCGCAGAGCTTAAATCACTCACCCAGGAGCCTAAATACTGGAACTTACTACACAGATAGATTAGGATACCCAAGTTCAAAATCAATCATGTTTTTCTTTCTTTCTTTTTTTTTTAGGGCGAGGAAAACATCCTGTGAGTCCATCTATGGCTAGTTTAAGTTTTTTTCCAGTAAGTTGCGCTTGAGATCATATTGGCCAGGGTTGATATTAGAACATTCATCTTCTACTCAACCCAATGACAGAGAAATTCATCAATTCCCAGAACAGCTCTATCTGTTTATAAAAATTGGTGAGGTTTTAAGGCCAGGTTCTGTCAGAAATAGCCTCCTATTGTAAGAATTGAAGATTCTAATCATCTTTGACTCATATTTTGCATAGATGGAGCCAGAGTCCTTATGGGGTTGGTAAGACTCCAGTTTTTTTCTTTCTCTCTTTATTTTCGTGGATTGTGAACTCCAGAGTTTGGGTCCCCAGGCAAGGTATTTGGTAGGGCTGCTCTTAGTACAAGCCGAGTATTTAGTGATGTTTCTGGATCAGAGGATTCCTGGTGTACGCATACGTGTATACACACACACACACACACACACACAGAGCATATTTTCTCCACAGATCTCTGGGAGAATAACTGTGGCCGGGCAAATGTGGCCTCATAGGTGTGTGTCAGGGGGTAACGTGACCCCAGGCTCAGTGTCTGCTGGTCATGACAGTGGCCAGGCCTTGCCATCCCTATGGCTTGAGCTCTGACCTCCAGGCATTCTGAAGCACACAACAGAACTCTCATCTGTGAGCCATCAGAAATAGATACACAATTCTTGCAGTCCAATTCTGCCCTCTCTGTAGCAGGGGACAGGTTAGCATGACCACACCTCAAGGGGCTAGCTTACCCAGGATCATCCCTGCCCTTGGGGGAAGTCGGACGTTGCTTCATGTTGGGATTTGACAGGTAACCCAGGCTCCATCTGCATCTGATCTTTTGGGCATTGCTCTGTGGAGTGTCTGGCATTTCTACCATTAGTCATCCATTTTGGGGTGGTCCTTCCTTGTAAATCATTCTTGGTAAAATGCACTCATGATCTCTGCGTCATATTTGCTGGCTGATACCAGCAGAGGTAGGAGCATGAGGGAAGAGGCACGAATAGATGGTGGGGGTATGTCTGGGTAGGATATGTGGATCTTAAATAACAAGGACAAAGGAGGGCAGGAGACACTGGCAGATAATGAAGACATATGGGATCGGGGGGAGTCTAAGAACAATTCACATTTAAGCCTCCTGTTACCTCTCCTGTCCTGTTCTAAGCCCAGATGGACCTGCAGGTAGGGGCTGGAGCCACAGCCTGGGGTAGGCTAAGAAGGACAGCCATTCAAGACCGCCTGGAAGCTCCTCCATCCTCTTTAGGACCCAGGCCCATGTGTGCAGTGGCTCCCTCTCCTGGCTAGAAAGAAGTTGATGTGTCCCCTGCAAGAGGGGCCATGTATCAAGTTTGGACATAGGATTTCATGAAAAAGGTTCCCCCAGTGCACGGCACTTTTGCATTTACAGTAAGGTTTCAGGTACACTACTGTGCTCTGAGAGATGACTATTATTACTTCTTTTTTTCTTGCTCACAGTCACATAACTTGCCAGTGATTATGGCAGAGATCAAATCCAGGCAGCCTCATTCTTTTTTTTATTTTTTTCTTAGACGGGGTCTCACTTTGTTGCCCAGGCTGGAGTACAGTGATGTCATCATGGCTCACTGCAACCTCAACCTCCTTAGCGCCAGCAATCCTCCCACCTCAGCCTCCTGTGTAGCTGGGATTGCAGGCATGCACCACTATGCCCTGATATATTTGTTATTTATTTTTTTTTTTTTGTAGAAACAGGGTCTGCTTATGTTGCCCAGGCTGGCTTCGAACTCCTGGGCTCAAGTGATCCTCCCACCTTGGCCTCCTGAAGTGCTAGAATTACAGGTGTGAGCCACTGCACCCTGCCCAGGCATTCTGATTCTTAATTCAGTGATGTTTCCTAAATCTCTTGTTTCTCCTCAGATGTTGGTGGGCGGTATGGGGGTTAAAGGCATAGAGAGGTTGGGTGCAATAAGAAGCCAGGGTTCAGGGTCCACTTAGGCTGATAATGGCCACACTTTTCATGAGTTTGGCCATTTCTTCCTCTCTGAACTCTCAGACACTTCCCAATACTAGCTGGAAAGTAAAATCCTAGGCTACTCTCAGGTCTCCTACACAGGTGTATAGGAGACATGAAAGCAGAATTTTGCCATTATTGTGCTGGAAAGCCTAAGACAAGAATAAATAGGAAATCTGATCACACTAGCATCTGAAGTACCTAGCACTCTACGTGGTATAGTGTAGGTGCTCAAAAAAAGTCTCCTTCTCTTTTCCCAGAGGAGATGTATACTGCTTATTAAAAAATCATATTTTGGCCTTTCGGCCGGAACTGCCATCTTCCAGTAATTCGCCAAAATGACGAACACAAAGGGAAAGAGGAGAGGCACCCGATATATGTTCTCTAGGCCTTTTAGAAAACATGGAGTTGTTCCTTTGGCCACGTATATGCGAATCTATAAGAAAGGTGATATTGTAGACATCAAGGGTATGGGTACTGTTCAAAAAGGAATGGCCCACAAGTGTTACCATGGCAAAACCGGAGGAGTCTACAGTGTTACCCAGCATGCTGTTGGCATTGTTGTAAACAAACAAGTTAAGGGCAAGGTTCTTGCCAAGAGAATTAACGTGCGTGTTAAGCGCATTAAGCACTCTAAGAGCCGAGATAGCTTCCTGAAACGCGTGAAGGAAAATGATCAGAAAAAGAAAGACGCCAAAGAGAAAGGTACCTGGGTTCAATTAAAGTGCCAGCCTGCTCCACCCGGAGAAGCACACTTTATGAGAACCAGTGGGAAGGAGCCTGAGCTGCTGGAACCTCTTCCCTATTAATTCATTGCATACTAGGTGTTAAAAAGAAAAATAAAGGACCTCTGGGCTGTAAAAAAAAAAAAAAATCATATTTTGGTCATAGGTAGCAATGTGCTGGTAAATGGCTCTCTAGAAAAAAAAAGCCCTGATGGGTAACCTTGGTGGAATTCAGTGTGTAAACACCCTCACCAGGCTGCTCTTCAACTAGTCATGTGAAATTGCGGAACACAGAGCTGGAAAGAGAAGTGCAGCTGGCTTTTGCAGCCCAGCGCCAGCCCAGCACACCGTGGGCCCACATCCTGGATTGTGAACCTAACAAGACATAAACTGTTTCTGAGCCAGAGAGCCAGGCACTGCACCTTCCTGCTGTGGTGCTAGAGCCCGTGTGCGTAGATGGTGATTCTTAGCTCAGAGAACAGTGGAAAGGAGAATGCAGTGGCAGGAGCCCCGGATCAGGCAGGCAGAGAGGGCCAAAGAGGGGACAGCTCTCGGAGGTGCTGTGGACCTGGAGCTCATCCCCCATCGGGGAACTAGCTTTTGTCATTTTATCTTTTGGTTTATTCTGAAAACACACAATCAAAAGTGAACCTCAAGCTATCTAAACTAGGAAAGCCTACTGAGGGTCTTGCAGAAACTTCTACACATCGACAGTGGCAGGGTGTGATAACCTTCAGCCAAGACAGAGCAAGAAGGACTAGATTTGCCTTTCTCCCAAAAGCAACTAACAGACCAGACAGACCAAATGTAGAAAATGATGGTTTTAGACATCGTACACCAGGGAGTGAAGCGATCTTGGAGGGCTCCCTGAGGGAGGGAAACAGACAGAGTCCTGTGATGCCCCAGCTTTCTGCCTTGAGAGAGTGCAGGGAGGGGTCCTGGGGGAGCTGGTGGACTCCCTGACTATGGGAGATGGAGTGTAGATTACAGGGAGGTCAAGATGGTTAGAGTTTGAGGGAAGATTACTAGAAATGAGAGCTGCGTAGAGAGAAACTCCAGAGATCTTGAGGGTCCCCCTGAAGAATTTGGCTGAGTCCTTGAAAGCATACACAGGTAAGTCAGTTGCCAGAGGCTGGGAAACCACTGGAAAGGAGGGGGATTCACACAGGGGCAGGGATGGTTTGTTTTTCCAACAGCCTGAGAAGAAAAGCCTTGTAATTCATGGGGTATTGGGAAGACACAGAAGAGCTTTGACTGAGTGATGAGGGGAAATTAGCCCTAGACTAAAGGCTGCTGTGGTCCCCCTTTAAAAAGCTTAAAAGCAAGCCTCAGAATGATTAAACGATTTCAGAGTAATTTAACTGCCTTCCAAAATGAAGCTCAAAAATATTTATGGGAATTTAATTATACCTAGCATTCAACAAGGCAAAATTTACACTGTTATCCATAAAAATGAGCAGGCTTGCAAAGAAGCAGCAAAGACCAACTCATAATGGGAGAAAAGTCAATCAATAGAAAGAAATCTGGAAGTGAGGCAGATGAGCCTCTTCAATTAGTAGACAGGGACATTAAAATAGTTTTTATAATTGTATTCCTTATATTTAAGGTGATAGAAGAAAAATATATTTTCTATTAGTAGAGACATGGAAGATATTCAAAAGACTCACTTGAACTTCTAAAGATAAAACATACAGTGTCTGAGATTAAAAATATGCTGGATGGGATTAACAGCAGATTAGACACTGCAGAAGAAAAAAAAAATCAGTGAACCTAAAGGTACAGCAAAAGGAAACACAAAGAGAAAAGGTGTGGCCAAAAAGTGAACAGTGCATCAGTGAGCTGTGAACCGACACTGGAGTGGAGGCGAACGGCTGCTGGGGAGAGCAATGGGGGAAGAAGTTAATCAGACATTCTCCTAACTTCTTTTTTGGCAATAGGAACAATAATTCTGTCAAAAATGTTTTTTAAACAAGATCAAATTTGACTCTGCTTTGTAGGGTGAGAAAATGGTAGGCGGGGTGGATCCCATGCCTTTTTTACTCCATAAACCTGAATCTCTGAAACGTTCTGAAAACATTGGTGAAATTGTGAATTGTCGAAGAATTATTGGAAACATAGCGTTAAAAAAATACATGTGAAACAATGAAGCTAATAGATGATGATTACAGATTGCAAGCCTTGTGCTTTGTCTGATATTCTGGTTGTGTTTTAGATTTTTTTTTTTTTTTTTTTTTGAGACAAAGTCTTGCTCTTTTGCCGAGGCTGGAGTGCAGTGGCGCGATCTTGGCTCACTGCAAGCTCTGCCTCCTGGGTTCACGCCATTCTCCTGCCTCAGCCTCTCCGAGTAGCTGGGACTACAGGTGCCCACCACCGTGCCAGGCGAATTTTTTGTATTTTTAGTAGAGACGGGGTTTCACCATGTTAGCCAGGATGAGTCTCGATCTCCTGACCTCGTGATCCACCCGCCTCAGCCACCCAAAGTGCTGGGATTACAGGCGTGAGCCACCGCGCCCAGCAAGTCTTTTAGATTTCTTGAGTTTTAGATTCATGCTAAACATGGGAATGCAAAGTTAGTCAAAGTTTCCTCAAACCTGGATTCCAGGTACTTGTCGATTGCTTGGAAAAAATTATCTAGCTGTATAAATCTGTGGTGTGTATGTTTCTTTCCCTGAAAATAAACCAAAGCAAACTACAATAATAACAATAATAGCAACAAGAAAAACCTTGAATGCCCAGAATAGGTACTTTTGATCATTTACTACCTGTAAAACAAAACTTCAACTTCATAGCAATATAGTATTTCAGGAACAATATGGGCTTGGTAAAAAACGAAAGAGTGAAATCTAGGATTTAAATAAGGAAGAGGTTTCCAAATGGTGACTTCTTCATCCCTCTCAACAAGTGTTCCCCCAGGTGGCTTAGAAACCTTGAATTTAGGGATGCCATGACCTTAAGAGGGTCGGGGAGTGGAGGAGAGACTGTACAAGAAAATGCAAAACAAAAATGTACATTGATTTTTCAACTGCTTTTCTCATTAGTCTTGTTTCTCATCAACTGCAGTGAATAATGTGTGTGGAGGAGTAGGGGAAGAAGATGGAGACAGAAGCCATTGGGCAATATTCTATTTTGTTTTTCTCATAGTATTTTTTTCCTTTGCTTTTCAGTTTTGTGACTTCCTTCTTTCCTTCCTTCCCTTTTTCGTTCTTTCCTTTTTTCCTTCCTTCCTTCCTCCCTCCTTTCCTTCCTTTTCTTTTCTTTCCTTCCCTCTTTCTTTCTTTCTTTCTTTCTTTCTTTTTTCTTTCTTTTTCTTTCTCCCTTTCTCTCTTTCTTTCTTTTCTTTCTGTCTTTCTTTTTCTTTCTTTCTTTGTCTCTTTCTTTTCTCTCTCTTTCTTTTTCTTTCTTTCTTTCATCTTTCTTTCTTTCTTTCTTCTTTCTTTCTTTCCTTCTTTCTGTCATCTTTCTCCCTTTCTCTCTTTCTTTCTCTCTGTTTTCTTTCTTTCTTTCTTTTTTCCTTTTTCTTTCTTTCCTTTTTCCTTTTTCTTTCTTTCCTTTTCTTTCTTTCTTTCTTTTTTTTTTTGACATGGTCTTGCTCTGTTGTCCAGGCTGGTGTGCCATGGCATGACTGTAGCTCACTCCTGCCTTGACCTACTCAGCCCAAATAATTCTCCCACCTTAGCCTCCTGAGTAGCTGGGGCCACAGGTGTGCACCACCATGCCTAGCTAATTTTTAAAAATTTTGTAGATATGGGATCTTGCTGTGTCTCCAGGGCTGGTCTTGAACTCCTGTGCTCAAGCAATCCTTCCACCTCAGGCTCCTGAGTAGCTGGGACTGTAGGCATATGCCACCATGCCTGGCTAATTTTTAAATTTTCTCTACAGATAGGGTTTCTCTGTGTTGTCCAGGCTCATCTTGAACCCCTAGACTCAATGATCCTCCCACCTTGGCCTCCCAAAGTGCTAGGGTTACAGGCATGAACCACTGCACCCTGCCTAGAAGTTCCTATTGACATAGCCTCAAATTCAGATTCCTTCCCCAGCTGTGTCCAGTCTGCTAATGAGCCCATCAAAAGTTATTTCTAGCATTTCTTTTTGATTCTTTCTCAGAATTTTCTGAGGGAAAATTCTTCCTGAGGTAGGGAGAGAAGGCCTATTTTGAGCTTTCAAGGCAGAAGGATTTGGGTTAATTGTTTGGGGAGTACTGACTAAGAGGGGGGAGGCTCTGGTTTCTTCCAGGTTTGTGGCCCTGGTGAGTGGGTCTATGATAATATTGATGACTAGGCAGCAAACACAAGAAAGTGGAACAGGTTTTCTGGGCTTAGTGCAAGAACGGAAAGTATAATTTTGGCACTAACATTGAGTGGATTTGACCCACATGGGCCTTCTCTGCCTTATTATTTTTCTGTTTCTTCCTCCGTCTCTTCTTCCTCTTCCACCCTGGATGGGAAGGGAAGAGATGTTCTGGTCTTTGCTTGCTCGCTGACCTGCTGTGTGACCTTAGGCAATTTTCAGTCTGTACCATTTCCCAAATGCCCTTCTCTGGACAAGTTGCATCAGAATTGCCTGGGGGTGCTTATTAGAAATAAAAATGCAAGTCTGGCCAAGATGGCCGATTAGAAGGAGTTAGTGTGTGCCTCTCTCAGGGAGAGAAATGGAAGGGGCAAGTAAATACAGCACCTTCAACTGAGACATCCAGGTACAGGCACTGGGATTCATCAAGTAAACAATTCAACCCATAGAGAATGGAGAAAAGCAAGGCAGGACGAGCGCCCACCTAGGAGCAACATGGAGCCGGGGAGCCTCCCCTGCCCAGGCAAGCAGTGAGGGAGTGAGCAACCCTGGGGACCCACATTTCTCCCATGGATCTTTGCAACCGTCAGGTCAGGAGATCCCTTAGCAAACCTACTCCACCAGGGCCTGCAGTCTGTTGCACAGAGCTATGTGGAGTTTTGGCAGAGCAGCTGCTCAGGCACACACAGAGACCCAGGAGCTTTAGATACCCAGGCTTCCTGGCAAAAGCAGCTTTAATTCTGGCAAAGCAGGGGTTTAGATCCCCATACATACCCCTAGGAAAGGGCTTGAATCCAGAGGGCTGAGTAGTCATAGTCTGCAGACACAACTTCTATAGCACCCCACAAGATAAGACCCATTGAGTGGGAACTCCGGCCAGCCACGGGGAGCAACATTATGCCTCCCTGAGATGGAGCTCCCAGAAAGAGGGGCAGGCCGCCATCTTTGCTGTTTTACAGCCTTAGCCATTGTTGCCTTCAGTGCAGCTGCCTTATGGAAAAGTGGTCAGACTGCCCTTTTTATGCAGGTCCCTGACCCCATTTTTTCTCACTGGGCAGGACATCCTGACTGGGGTCACCAGTCACCTTTGCCACCTTTGTTTTCCAGCTGGCAGTAGTTCCGAGCCTCCCTAGGACAAAACTCCCAGTGGGAGGGAAATAACGGGCTGTCACCTTTGCTGTTTCATAGCCTTAGCTGTTGTTGCCTTTGTGCTCTAGGAAGTCTGAGGTGCCTAGGGACTGGAGCAATCCCCTGGCGCAGCACAGCAGCTCTACAGAGAAGTAGCCAGACTGCTTTTTCACATGGGTACTGGATCATGTTTCTCCTCACTGGGTGGAATCTTCTGACTGAGGTCTACAACTACCCTGCCAGTGTGTTTGGAGCAGCAACACATCCATACCTCTCTCGATGGAGCTCCCAGAGGGAGGGGCAGGCTGCCATTTTTGCTATTTTGTAGACTTCCCTGTTGATACCTTCAGGTGCTGGAAAACCCAAGGTGACTGGAAACTGGAGTGGACCCCCAGCATACTGCAGCAGCCCTGTGGAAAAGTAGCCAGACTGTTTGTTACATGGGTCCCTGATCCCATATCTCCTCACGGGGTGGGTCCTCTGGGCCTGGGTCTCCAGCCACCCACCACCAGGGCTAATGAGTTGGTAGCAGCTTTTCAACTCCCTGGGACAGAGCTCCCAGTGGGAGGGCAGGTTGCCATCTTTGCTGTCTTGCAGCCCTCATCCTTGCTATGTCCAGCTTATGGAGAGTCCATGGGGATCAGGGGCTGGTCCAGACCCCAAGCACAGAGCACCCACCTAATGGTAAAGTGGCCAGACTGTTCTCCATACAGGCCCTGGTCCTCACTTCTCCTCACTGGACAGGGCCACCAAACCTGGGACTCCAGCACAACCACCCTGCCCCTCCCTGACCACTTTAATCACAGGCAGCTCAGCAGTTAAAGGAACACTCACATGCAGAGATGAGACAGAACCAATGCAAGAACTCCAGCACTCAAATGGCCAGAGTGTCTTATGTCTTCCAAATGATCACACTAGTACTCCAAGAAGGGTTCTTAACCAAGCTGTGTTGGCTGAAATGGCAGAAATAGAATTCAAAATATGGATAGGAATGAAGATCATCAAGATCTTCCAGAGAATGGCAAAACCCGATTCAAGGAAACTAGGAATCACAATAAAATGATACAGGAGCTGAAAGATGAAATAGCCAGTATAAAAAAGAACCTAACTGCTCTGATAGAGCTGAAAAACACACTACAAGAATTTCACAATGCAATCACAAGTATTAACAGCAAAATAGGCCATGCTGAGGAAAGAATCTCAGAACCTGAAGACCAGCTGTCTGAAATAAGACAGTCAGACAAAAATAATAAAAAAAAGAATGAAAAGGATCAAAGAAAACCTTCGTGAAATATGGGGTTATGGAAAGGCCAAATCTATGAAACCCTGGCATCCCTGAAAGGGACAGGGAGAAAGCAAACAACTTGGAAAGATATTTTAGGATATCGTCCATGAAAACTTCCCCAATGTTGTTAGGAAGGCCGATGGTCAAATTCAGGAAATAACAGAGAACCCCTGCAAGATTCTACACAAGATTATCCCCATAATCATCAGATTTTCCAAGGTCAAAATGAAACAAAAAATGTTAAAGGCAGCTGGAGAGAAAGGGAAGGTCAGCTACGAAAGGAACCCCACCAGGCTAACAGGGGACCTCTCAGCAGAAACCCTAAAAGCCAGAAGATATTAGGGGCCTGTATTCAACATTATTAAAGAAAAAATCTTCAACCAGGAGTTTTATATCAGCAAAGAATTTCATATCCAGCTTTCACAGCAAAGGATAAATAAAATCCTTTTCAGATAAGCAAATGCTGAGGGAGTTTGTTACCACCAGACCTGCCTTACAAAAGATCTTGAAAGGAGGACCAAATATGGAAAGAAAAGGCCATTACCAGTCAATACAAAAACACTTAAGTACACAGACCAGTAACACTATAAAGTAACCACACAAACAAGCTGGCATAATAACCATCTAGCAACACAATGATGGGATCAAATCCTTATTCTATGAGGCCAGCATCATCCTGATATCAAAACCTGGCAGAGACACAACAAAAAAAGAAAACTTCAGGCCAGTATCTGTGATGAACATTGATGCAAAAATCCTTAACAAAATACTTGCAAACCAGAAACAGTAGCACATCAAGAAGGCGATTTACTGTGATCAAGTAACATTTATCCCTGGGCTACGAGGTTGTTTCAACATATGCAAATCAATAAATGTGATTCATCACACAAAGAGCACTAAAGACAAAAACCACATGATTATCTCAATAGATGCAGAAAAGGCTTTTGATAAAATTCAGCATCCCTTCATGATAAAAACTCTCAATACTCTAGGTACTGAAGGAACATATTGCAAAATAATAAGAATCATTTATGACAAACCCACACTCAACATCATACTGAATGGGCAAAAGCTGAAAGCATTCCCCTTGAATACTAGCACAAGACAAGGATGCCCTCTCATCATTCATATTCAACATAGTATTGGAAGTCCTAGCCAGAGAAATTAGGCAAAGGAGAGAAATAAAGGCATCCAAATAGAAAGATAGGGAGTCAAACTGTCCCTGTTTGTAGACGACATGATTCTATATCTAGAAAACCTCATAGTCTTGGCCCAAAAGCTCCTTCAGCTGATAAACAACTTCAGCAAAGTTTCAGGATACAAAAATCATCATACAAGAATCACTAACTTTCCTATACACCAACAACAGCCAAGCCGAGGTCCAAATCAGGAATGAAATCCCATTCACCATTGCCACAAAAAGAACAAAGTGTCTGGGAATACAGCTAATCAGGGAGGTGAAATAGCTCTACAATGAGAATTACAAAAACCTGCTCAAAGAAATCAGAGATGACACAAACAAATGGACAACATTTCATGCTCATGGATAGAAAGAATATCATTAAAATGGCCATATTGCCCAAAGCCATTTACAGATCTAATGCTAATCCTACCAAACTACCAATGACATTCTTCACAGAACTAGAAAAAAACTATTTTAAAATACATATGGAACAACAACAACAACAAAAAACCCAAATAGCAAATGCAGATCTAAGCAAAAAACAAACACGCAAACAAAAAAAACAAACAAAAACCCAAAGCTGGAAGCATCATGTTACCCAATTTCAAACTATACTACGGGGCTACAGTAACCAAAACACCATGGTACTGGTACAAAAACAGACATAGACCAGTGGAACAGAATAGAGAGCCCAGAAATAAGGCTTCACATCTATAACCATCTGATCTTCGACCAAGCTGACAAAAACAAGCAATGGGGAAAGGACTTTCTATTCAACACACAGTGCTAGGAGAACTGGCTAGCCAGAAGATTGAAACTGGATCCCTTCCTTACATCATATACAAACATCAACTCAAGATGGATTAAAGACTTAAATGTAAAACCCAAAACTACAAAAACCCTGGAAGACAACATAGACAATACCATTCTGGACATAGGAACTGGCAAAGGTTTCATAATGAAGACACCAAAAGCAATTGCAACAAAAGCAAAAGTGACAAATGGGATCTAATTAATCTTAAAAGCTTCTGCAGATCAAAAGAAACTATCAACAGAGTAAACAGACAACCTACAGAATGAGAGAAAATAGTTGCAAACTATGCATCTGACAAAGGTCTAATTTCCAACATCTATAAGAAACTTCACCAAATTTAGAAGAAAAAAGCAACCCCATTAAAAAATGTGAAAAGAACATGAACAGACACTTTTCAAAAGAAGACATACATGTGGCCAACATATGGAAAAAAGCTCAATATCACCAATCATTAGAGAAATGCAAATTAAAACCACAATGAGATGCCATCTCATACCAGTCAGAATGGCTATTACTAAAAAGTAAAAAAAAAAAAAAAAATGGATGCTGGTGAAGTTGTGGAGAAAAAAATGCTTATATACTGTTGGTGGAAGTGTAAATTAGTTCAACCATTGTAGAAAGCAGTGTGGCAATTCCTCAAAGAGCTAAAAACAGAACTACCATTCAACCCAGCAATCCCATTACTGGGTATATACCCAAAGGAATATAAATCATTCTACCATAAAGACACAGGCACTCAAATGTTCATTACAGCACTATTCAAATAGCCAGGATGTGGAATTAACCTAAATTCCCATCAATGGCAGATTGGACAAAGAAAATGTGGTGCATATACACCATGTACTATGCCATAAAAAACAATGAGATCATGTCCTTTGCAGGAGCATGGATGGATCTGGAGGCCATTATCCTTAGCAAACTAACTCAGGAATAGAAAACCAAATGCCACATGTTATAACTTATAAGTGGGATCTAAATCATGAGAACACATGGACACATAGACAGGAATAACAGACACTGGGGCCACCTTGAGGGTGGAGGGTGGGAGGAAGGAGAAGATCAGGAAAAATAACTATTGGGTACTAGGCTTAGTATCTGGGTGACAAAAATAATCTGTACAACAGACCCTCATGGCACGAGTTTACCTATAAAACAAACCTGCATATGTCCCCCTAAACCTAAAAGTTAAAAAAATAAAAATAAAAATGCTTGGACCTATCCCAGGTCTACTGAATCTGGGTTTCTCAGGGAAGAGCCAAGTGTCTCTATTTAAATTTTTAAATTTTTAAAGTTTGTACGTAATTTAAAAGTTACAGAAAAGATGCAATAATCACACAAAAAAATTCATAAATAACCTTACCTAGATGACCGAAATGTTAACATTTTACTACATTTGTGTGTGTGCACTATTTCTCTCTTCATGTATTTATTATATGTGCACATATATAATATCTATGCATATTATATGTATATATTTATATTTACGTATAAGCTTTTTTTCTGAGCCATTTTGGAGAAAGTTACAGATATGATGCCTCTTTACTCTTAAATACCCTTGTTTCATAAAACTAAGGGATTATCTTATAATGCACAGTGTGATTATCAAAATCAGGAAATTAACATCAGTGCAATATTATTATTTAATTTTAAAACCTTATTAGATTTTGCCAGTGGTCCAACAATGCCTTAATCAGAAAAGTAAATTCAAAATCATGTACTCCATTGCCCTGTCTTGTTAGCCTCTGTTAATCTGGAACGGTTCCTGAGACTTTGCTTAAATTTCATGACATTGGCACTTTTGAAGAGTACAGGTCACTGATTTTGCAAAATGTCCTTCAATTTGGGTTTGCGTGATGATTCCTTGTGATTGGATTCAAGCCGTGCACTATGAGCAGTTGTACAACAGAAGTGAACGTGCATCCTTCTCTGGGCCTCAAATCAGGAGGCTCCTGCTGTTGATCCATTGTATCACTGGAAATGGTATCTCTTATCATTTGGTTAAGGTGGTCCCTGCCAGATTTCTCCACCATAAAGCTATTTTATGAGTTGCTTTGTAATTAATAAGTATCTTGAAGAAAGATGTTGAGATGATATAAGTCTCCTGGAATCCTGATGACATGCACCCACTGGCTTTGGCATTCCTTGAAGGAAAATCTCCACTTTTATTAACGTTTTCAGGGGATTCTGGGAGCCCCAGCCTGGCTGGTCTGAGCAGCAGTTCTGGGAACCTTGGCACTCCTTGCACAGTGAGCTTCCTGAGGCTTTGATCTGTCCCTCTGGGCAGATTGAGGAGCTTTGGTCTGTCCCTCTGGGCAGCCCCAGCGTTTGGCCCACTGTCTGGTTCACAGCAGGGTCCAATGAATGAGTGAGGAAAAAGAGAGTCAGAGGCAACTGTGTGTTCCCTCTGGGGTTCTGTGTCATTATTGGTAAAACGAGGATGATAACTAGTTACAACTTTGACATTTCATGATTGTATAAGTTTCCACATCCCCCACTGAGGTGGTTAATTCCATTATGCAATGCTTTCTTCCACATAGTAGACTGGGGTTATTTATGTCATTGAAAAAAAAATAAAAAGAAACCAAGATATATTCCACATCTCAACACAAGCCATAGGATGTGAAGGTTGGAATGAGTTCATTCAGATTCATTCATTCAGCAGATATTCATTGCATGCCTTTGGTGCACCAGGTGCTGCCACAGAGGTTGGGAATCCACTGGTCACAGTGGATATGGTCCAGCCCCATGGAGCGTGCAGCCCAGCAAGGCTAAGAACTGCCCCTTTTCTCTGTTCTAGTCTAGCAGTTGCTGATGAGTGAGGACAGATGCCCAGAAACAATACCCCACTGCTAATCCTGATGCAGATATGGCCCAGGCACCTCTCAGGAGGTGAGCAAAGCTGTACAATGTCCAAAAAGGAGCTCCCAGGAAGAAAGCCATGTAATTCAGAGTTGCTTGTGAAATTTCGTATTAGCATTACTCATCTAAACTTACGTATTTTGTTGTGGAAAACACTTTTTGCATTGTTTTTAAAGTAACGAATCTGATCACAGTCCAGTCTTATTTCTCAAACCAGCCTGTAAGGCAAGAGCCAAGATAAATCCTTGATACTTTCTGACTCATAAGTAAAGTCAAGTCACTTATATACAGATGAACTTTCCAGAATAAAATTAGTGAGTTCATGATAGTGAGTTAATTACCACAGTGCTGGTGTGTACGTTATAATTTAGATGAGTAAACCAATGTCCTGCAATAAACATCTTATGACAAATACAGTTTCCTAAAACAAACAAAATAGTGAGGAAATGCAATTTTCCATAACAAGAATACAAAGCAAATGTAATCTGAAGATTAAGGGTCGCATTCCTGAACAGAGTAATAAGTCTTTTAGAATTTAAAAATCAATCTCCCAGGAGAACTTCTTGCAAACAAATTAGCCTCCTTTTAATTTGACAAGATACAGAATAAGAATTTGTCAAAATGGTTAGTGTTTATATCCTTAAGTGTCCCTGAGATGTTTGACTTCTTAATGTTCTCCACCTTCTTTTGTAACCTTGTAATAAGATGTATAAACCATCAACTCTGTGCTTTGTATTCTCAAGGTACTTGTGTTAAGATTTCCTCATTCTCTCAAAGTGTGTTGAAACTGTGGCCTCTGCCATCAATTATACTCTTAATCAAAGCTGAATATAAGAATATAGCACTTTGCAGTGAGCTGTGATTACACTACCGCACACCAGACTGAGAGATGGAAGGAAACCCTGTCTCAAAAAAAAAAAAAGAAAGAAAAGAAAAGAATAGAGCACTTACTGTTTTCTGTTTCTACATATCATATTTTTTGACATGCAGATATTCTACTTAAGTCTTTAGTACTCTGTTGTTTACCAGATCCGACCTATCAAACTACTTACTGTATTTCACACAAAGCTAATAGTGACTTAATGTGGGTCACTTCTTTCAGGGGTCCTTGCTTTTTTTCTACTTCTGCCTCTTTACATGATTCCTGTGCCTTCTGGGTCTGAGTAAGTCTGTCGCATTCTTCAAGGATGTTTCTCTTGGTAGGCTTCCTCAGCCACTCCAGGTAGAAATAACCTTTCTAAGCATTATACTTGCACAATGACAACATTCTGTGCTAACATGTTGGTGTCTCCAGCTAGAATGTTTGTTCCAAGATGGTAAATGTCCCAACTTCTTCATTTTTGTGTCTGTGGTCCATGGTCCAATTCATGGCATGTAGGAAGTGTTTGGTAAAAGTTACTTGAAGAAATAGAACAGTCAGTGAATGAGGAAAAGAGATTCCAGGGGAAAATACTTGTCTGAGTCAGTGGTGATGGCCAATGACCAGGCACTGGTGTGTGCTGGGAGGATATATTGTGTGTGTATGGTGAGAATTGGTGGGGATGGAAGGTGCCGGGCCCCTCTGTCAGAGGCATTCAAACCAGAGCGACTCCATCTTGAATAGGAGCTGGATAAAATAAGGCTTAGATGTGCTGAGCTGCATTCCCAGATGGTTAAGGCATTCTAAGTCGCAGGATGAGATAGGAGGTCAGCACAAGACGCAGGTCATAAAGACCTTGCTGATAAAACAGTTGTAAAGAAGCCAGCTAACACCTACCAAAACCAAGATGGTGATGAAAGTGACCTCTGGTCATCCTCACTGCTACACTCCCATCAGCACCATGACAGTTTACAAATGCCATGGCAACATCAGGAAGTTACCCTATATGATCTAAAAAGGGGAGGCATGAATAATCCACCCTTGTTTAGCATATCCTCAAGAAATAACCATAAAATGGTCAACCAGCAGCCCTTGGGACTGTTCTGCCTATGGCATAGCCATTCTTTTATTCCTTTACTTTCCTAATAAACTTGCTCTCACTTTGCTGTATGGACTTGCCCTGAATTCCTTCTTGTGCGAGATCCAAGAACCCTCTCTTGGGGTCTGGATCCAGACCACTTTCCTGTAACACCTCCAGCTCCCCAGCAGCCCTGCTCACTTGCCTTAGAGGTAGGGTTCTTTCCACTGTGTTGTTTGAAACAGGAGCTTTCTGGAGGTGTCTTCTCCTGGGTGAAAGAATGCAGATTGTTCCTGTCTTGGTTCCTTGATATTTCCTGAGAACACTCCCATGTCCCCAGCAGAAATCCCCCCAAAATTCAAAGAATAATTAAACCTACGCCATGGAATCAGAAATCTCTTATAAATGCCAATGTGATATTTAATTAAATCTGACAGGTGAGCTCCATGAACTCATCCTCCTTTCCATCTGAAACTCCTCTGAAATGATAGGAAACATCTATGAACTTTCAAGTACAAAGACTGCCAGAGTGGAGATAGCAGTATTCAGACACATCTTCAGAAAAAGTAGCTGGCAGAGAGATATCCGGTTTAACAGAGGAAAGAAACTTACAAAATAGTGCTCACAGAGGAGGAGCTGGGAGGAGCCAGTCAGACCCATGTCTGAGACCCCTGTCAATGACACTTAGAATATGTGAGATACACGGGAACCATCAGCGCAGATCACTTTTGTGTTCTCAGATGATTGTCTGGATTTAATTAATTAGTTAATTAATTTTTAGGGAACAAATTATCCAGCTGCCCTAGAACCTACCTTGTCTAGTTAAGAGAGTAATACCCTGCTTGCTGCATTGCCTGCATTTAGAGTTTCACGTTTCTCCCCTGCACACTATTTAGTCTCCCCAACATGGCTTCCTGTGCAGTTTTCATCATCTGACCCTCCGGACATCATGGTGAGGTCGACAGGGAGGTGAGGAAATGGGCTCAGGAAGGTCAACCTTCCTGGCCAACCTGGCCCACAAGCCCCCTTTTTCAAATCTTTGAAGCACAAGCAATGTGGGCTTTTCTGTCCCGGGTTTCTTGCCTTTTCTGAGATGTCAGTGTAGGGATGGGGATTTGCATTCACAGTGGGCTGAGCGCTCACCACAGGGGACTCCCCACCCCCCAGTAAGTCAGGAGCCCTAAGTGGTGGACCCACCCAGGGAGACCGATTAATCTTCAAAGAGCCGCCCTCTGATGGAGGGGCCTCGGGGGCCACCCGGACAAGCCTTCCTCTGGAGGGTCAGCTGCCATGTTGTGGAAAGGGACTTTGGCGCCTGGGGTTGAGTGGGCGGCCTCAGTTAGTAGCAGAACCCCGATGAGTTCTGAACCCCTGGGAAAAATCTCTTTCTAAACTTCCTTATTTCTTCATCCCAACGCCTACCTGGGGGTGGCCCTAAGGATTAAATGCCCCTTCTTGGCTGAGTGTCCTCAAAACTTTTGGACAGTGATGGCTCCCTTAATCCCACCTACCTCTCAGGCCAAGTTCTAACAACTCCTAATCACTCATCCTTCTGAAAGGGCCCAGTGCAAAGAACGTTATAATAGAATGACCTACCCATATTTCTCCATACTTTGGATTTTGTAGAGACAAGTCTCCACTCATGGAGTCACTGAAAGGGAAGGGGCCTTCTTTGTTCCACCTGATTAGTGCTGAGAATTCCAGGACCAAGTGCTCATTGGAAATGATGATGTCCTTGCATTGTGACTCCTGGCCCTATGATACGAGGACTGGCCTCTAGCTCTCCCCAGCTCAAAAGCAAGGACACTTAGCTTCTCAGTCTGTTTGGGAATAAGTTCTGGTATTAAGTCAACTGACGGAAGAGGACGGAGCTTGGATTGGTTGCTGCAAGGAGTGTCCAAAATAATGAATACAGGCAAGTGGATTTCTGCATCAAATGAGCAGCTTCTTAAACCAAGGAGCTGTGTCCTCTGCTCCCAGATCCCCAAGCATGTGTAGTATGATGTTGCAGGCCAGCTAAGGGGCAGAAGTTCTTTTTTTCAGGGGCATCTAGGAGGGATACAAGAGAGCACCCCACTCCCCGACTAGCCTGGCAGTCAGATGGGAATGCGCTGATGTGCATCTCTTTAAGAACATTTGAAACGCAAACATTTTCCAAAAATATCCTTTTCCATCTTCTTGTTTGTTTAGGAAAGTAGTTGTGATAGTTAAATTGTACGTATCAACTTGGCTAGACTGTGGTGCCCAGTTGTTGGGTCAAATCCTAGTCCTTAGTCTAGGCGTTGCAGTAAAAGCATTTTTGTAGATGTGATTAACATGTATAACAAGTTGACTTTAAGCAAAGGAGATGACCCTCCACCATGTGGGTGGGCCTCATTTGATCAGTTGAAGGGCATAAGAGCAAAAACTGAGATTTCCAGGGAAGAAGGAATTTTGGCTCAAGACTGAAACACAGGAATTCTGCCTGTGTTTCCAGCCTGCCAGACTGCCCCAGAAACTTCAGACTCAAGTTTGTGACATCAGCTCTTACCTGAGTTTCCAGCCGCTGGCTGGCCCTAAGATTTTAGGCTTGCCAGCTGCAGCAATCACGGGAGCCAATTTCCTAAAATAAATCTCTTAACATAAATGTCTTATTGGTTCTGTTTCTCCGGAGAACCCAGACTGACACAGGGGCTGCGGCAGACACATACCTTCAGCAATATCTAAAGGGAGGGCTGCTCCAGGGACAGTGGACCAAAGGAAACACCCTTGTTGCCTGTAAAGTCTGAATGGGGCTGCTCGGCTTCACCAGGTTCTATGATAGAAAATGAACTCAAATCCCGGGCTTGAGGCAAAGAGTGGTAACTACAGCAGCAAACATGTCTGGCAGTACGCACATGCGTTAAGCATATTATCTCATGTCATTAAAAAAATAGACTTTATCTTTTAAAGCAGTTTTAGATTTACAGGAAAATTGATCAGAAAGTATACAGCTCCCATATACCAAACCCCTTGCCTCCATTTTTCCTTGAGATTAACACCCTGCATGAGTGTGCTATATTTATTGCAAGTGATGAACCAACCTTGAAAATTACTTTTAACAAAAGTCCAAGTTTATGTGAGGGTTTATTCCCTGTGTTGTATGGTTCTAGGGGTTTTGACAATGGCATTAATACAATATCATGCAGAATACTTTTCCTGGCCTAAAACTCCCTGCTCCTCCACTTGTTCATTTCTCTCCCCTATTTATTTAATTTTCAAAACAATATTATGAGGTGAAATTTAAAAAATTCTTTAATTTCTAAAATTGATACAATAATTGTATTTATGGAGTACATAGTAATGTTTTGAAACATGTAATGTATAGTGATGAAATAGAATAATTAGCATATCCATCACCTCAAACATTTATCATTTCTTTGTGTTGGGAATAGTCAAAGTCCTCTTTTCTAGCTATTTGAAGATATATAACAGGTTGGGCGTGGTGGCTCACGCCTGTAATCCCAGCACTTTGGGAGGCCGAGGTGGGTAGATCACTTGAGGCCAGGAGTTTAAGATCAACCTGGCCAACATGGTGAAACCCCATCTCTACTAAAAATACAAAAAACATTAGCCAAGTGTGGTGGCGCACACCTGTAATCCCAGCTACTCAGGAGGCTGAGGTGGGAGAATCACTTGAACCTGGGAAGCAGAGGTTGCAGTGAGCCGAGATCGCGCCACTGCACCCCAGGCTGGGCAACAGAGCAAGACTCTGTCTCAAATATATATATATATATATAGTTAACAAATTATTGTTAACTATAGTCAGCTATGGAATACTAGAACTTATTCTTCCTAGCCAGCTGCGATTTTGTATCATTTAACCAGTCTCTCCCTAGTCCTGCCTCCCTGTTACCCTTCCCAGCCTCTAGTGCCCGTTTACAGGTGAAGAGATAAAGAAAATGCAGTGTGCATATATAGTGGAATATTCAGCCACAAAAAGAATGAGATGCTGTCATTCACAGCAAAATGGATGAACCTGGTGACATTATTTTAAGTGAAATGAGTCAGGCATAGGAAGATAAATACCACATCTTCTCACTTATATGTGGAGGCTAAAAAAGTTGATCTCATAGAAGCAGAGAGCAGAACAGTTACCAGAGGTGGAACTTTATAGACGTTGTTACAACCAAGACTCAGACTGCTCCGCCTCCCGGGTTCACGCTATTCTCCCGCCTCAGCCTCCCAAGTAGGTGGGATTACAGGCACCCACCACAATGCCCGGCTAATTTTTTGTATTTTTTAGTAGAGACAGGGTTTCACCGTGTTAGCCAGGATGGTCTCGATCTCCTGACCTCGTGATCCGCCCGCCTTGGCCTCCCAAAGTGCTGGGATTACAGGCTTGAGCCACCGCACCTGGCCCTGGATTCGCCTTTTAATAACGACATGAAGGGGCAGGAAGATGGTTCCAAGGAAAGGCAGCAGCCAGCAGTCCCTTCTTCCATTTTAAGCTCCACAGACTTCTAACTGCTGAGGTGGAAAGGAGGCATGGCTATGATTGGCGGTGCCCACGGTGCCCAGTCCTGGATGGTGGAGGCAGGGGGTGGTAGCAGGGAGCGAGAGGCAGGGCTGGGCCAGGCGGAGTGGGTGATCCTCCACTCTGAGGCCTGGCTGCAGGCCAGGGCGAACATGCCACACTGCAGCCTTTCCCGGCTCCTGGCACATTGTCCCCATTCTCCAAGGCTCCCTGCTGCCCTCACTGAAAATGAGCCCTCACCTACCTGTGGATGGTTGGTTAGGGCCCTGACATCCTGGAGAGCTGTTGCCTTTCTCTGGGGAGCAGAAGGCTGACTCCTCAGAGGCCTCTAGGTCCCTGTTCCAACCTGAAAGAAGCCTCAGGGAGGTGCACAGTCCCCCACAGCAAACCTGACCTCAAGGGTTACACCTTCTTGGCCATCAGTTCCAGACCACACCCAGCCTGGGTCACCCTGTACCCCTTCACCAGGGCTGACCCCCAGCCCCATCTTCCTCATTGCCCTAGAGCCTTCTGAGGAGGCCTCATATACGTGAGGCTGTGTGAACAGGAGCCAGCAGAGTGGCTGGGAGTTCGGTGAGGGCAGGGGCGTGTCTTCCCTGTCCCCATAATTTATACAGCAGAGTGCAGAGGCCCCTGACGACAAAGATGCAGGAGCTTTTAAAAGCCACCTAAGGAGCTTCTAAAAAGATCCGTGCCTTCTGCTTCACCTCCCCTCCAATTGGAGGTGGGGATTCCAGAGGTGGGGGCAGGATGGTCGGGCGTCAGTATTATGAAAATGTCCCCCAGGCCCAGGGCTGGGCCCACTGCTGTGGGGGGCGGCTCAGCAGAGCTGTGCGGCTGTCCATGACATGGGAGACCCTCCCTAGGGGTGGCACAGGGAGGTTGTCTTGGGGAGAGGACAGGCACCCTGATATTTGAACTGGGACCTTCCCTTCTCCTTTCTGTCCCTGCCTCATGCGGTGGAGGGCAGGGACCCAGCCTGAAGGGTTTGGGGCTGAGGTCATGGTAAGGAGAGCTCTGGCGCTGGGCTCCGGCCGCCTGGCCAGACTTGGGTGGGTGGGGCAGGAGCTGGAGTTGGCCCAGTTGTTCCAGGAGAGTCTGTTTTTCTAAAGGAAAAAGAATCATGCTAATGAGCCTGGCGCCCTCCTGAACGTCTCTAACAGGCCCTGTTCTGACTGGGAACTGGCTGTGCACCCTCTCTGCTCCAGCCTAGGGCCAAGGAGGTCCCCTAAGAGGGGACTCTAGGCAGCTCAGCCTGCCTCATCAACCCAGGCAGGGCTCAGGGGCTGCCTCGGCGGCACTTCCTGAAGCAGACCCTATCCCGCCGTCATCCTGCACCATCACCCATCCCGGGGCTCCTGCCACCTGCGTCACGGCACGGGAGGCGGCTGCCCTTTGTTACAGGATGAAAGCTTCGAAGTCTCCACTCATTTGCTCACCTCACTTCTCATTCGCAGAGCTCTGAGCTGGCTGGGGGAGAGCACACCCAGGCCCTGACACAGTGGGAAACAAGCTTGGTGTTCGGTTTTGGCTGCGACACTGTCTTCCAGCGAATAATCCGGGCTATGGATTCTGTGGCAGGAACATGACTTCCATCTGGCTGAGGGGTCTTTGCCCTGACACTCTCAGATGTGGTGCCCTGGTGTTCTGTTCCCATTGCTCAAAGCTGGACCCTGCAGCTTCCAGCCAAGGGCACCGGCATAAACCATTGTATGTGGGTTCCACGTGGGGGCTTTCAGCCTGGGCTGTTTCTCTCAGGAGGCCATGTCTGCCTAGGTCTGGAGTCCAACAAGGCAAGCTCACTGAGGGCCCAGGCATGTGCCTGGCTAATTTTTTTTGTATTTTTAGCAGAGACAAGGTTTTGCCATGTTGGCCAGGCTGGTCTAAAACTCTTGATCTCGGCTGATCTGCCGGCTTCGGCTCTCAAAGTGCTGGGATTACAGGCACGAACCACTGCGCCCGGCCTAAGTAGATGGGTTTTAATCCCAGACATAGGAAAGAAAGGATACAACCTGGGGAAAAGAAGAGTGAGGATTAGGGACTTCATCCAGCCTCAGCATGAAGGACTCGGCTTTTCCTACCCAAACCCAGGAAGAGCTAAACCCTCCGTCCGTAGCTCTAGAGGCCTTAGTGAGCACCTGGCATTCTGCTGAGTGTGTTTGACTTGGAGAGGGTTCCATCTCCAGCAATTCTTGCAGTTGATAAATTTTTACAGTAGAAAGTACTTCAGCAAAAGGAAGTTGGTGAAGACTGTGTACTTGAGGCCAAGAGATTTTTGTGTGTTTCAAAACTGAAAGGTGAGAATTTGTAGATAAAGAAATTGAGCTCTATCTGAAGCTGGGATAGGAGGTTTGATGCCTGGAAGTGAGCAGGCCAGTGTGGATCTGGTCGAGGACAGACAGAATCAGGATGTGGAGTTTGGTAGAAGAGCCTGAACTTGAGCAAGACCAGGCCAGAGGTGGCGGTGTCCAAACCACACTATGGATGTATCTGTATGCTTTGTGTAATTTTTGGTATGCAACTGTGTTTCATGTGTTTTTTAAATCCCTTGGCCTGTGTCCACTACACATTAATTAGAGGCTAACACATACTTTGTCTTCTAATGGCTGTCACTAGATTTGGTTTCTCGCTTGCAAAATAACTTCCTCCAGTCCTTAGGTCTCAACTTTTTCTTCTTTTTGGTTGGGATTTGGGGATTGACACTGACAAATCTTTCATACTTTTTGTGGGGTGTTTATGGGCTTCTTGAAGTCTTAAGCACTCTGAGACATGCAAAGATAGCTCTGTCTCCTCCAACCCAATTTTTCAATTTGCCCCACCCCTAATTGTTCTGTTCATCTTCCTAGTATTTTGGGACTGTATGAAGAGCAGATGTGAACCCACTTTTCAGATGGAGAAAGCAAGACACAGAGCTGTTCAGACAATCACAGAGCTAATAATGTGTTTGAAAGAGTTTTGTCTTCTAAAATCTACATAAATATGAACTATTGCTTCTGTTGGAAGAATTTAGAAGTTGCTGTGTTCTTGATGGGTCTGCAGAGAAGTAGGAAGCAGGGACCACAGATGCATTTGGTTGCTCTGTGAGCTGATCTTCTAGAGCATGTGTATATATTTTTTATCTCTAAGGCATCATCCTTTCTTCCCAGAAATTCTTTCAACAAGTTGTGTGTGTCATGCAGGAGATATCAATAATCATTCCTTTGGTTGTACCACCTGTAAGTAAAAGCTTGATGTAGGTGGCATTTTGGGATCTGGTAATTTGTGGGTTTTTGTTCAATTTAGAGAAGACATTCAAACTTTCAGGCCTGCATTGTCAGCATATAATGTGGTCCTACTCTGAGATGATTCTCAAATTTTAGACAAAGTCAGAAGGTCATTCTGTAAAAGTCACTAAGAAAAGTCAACATAATGAATGAACTTAGACATCTGCAAAAGACTCCTATCTAAAGAAGTGATTTGTTAATGTATCACCAACAGAGACTTGGAAAACATAAAAGTTTGCTCGTTGTAACAAGACATGGCTTCAGGAAGACAGGTTGAGAATGTTGACCTAAAAGAAGATGATAACACAGATGATGGTTTTGTAACTTGCCTATCAGAAAATGATGTTGTTAGTGGTGATTTATTTCAAAAGAGTAAAAGAGTGTGGACATTTGTGTTTATTTAATAGCATATGAAGTAGAGATGGAAGCCTCAAGATTTTTCATTGTTGCTTTGGTTTTGTTTTTACTTTTTTATTTTGAAATGATTTTCAGATTTACAGAAAAGTTGCTAGAATAGTACAAAGAATTTCCATATATCCTTTACCTAGATCCCCTAAATGTTAACATTTTGCCACGTTTGTTTTCTTTCTTTCTCTGTCCCCGTGTGTGTGTGTGTGTGTGTGTGTGTGTGTATGTGTGTGTGCTATATTTCCATAACAAACATCTAGTTTTACTTAAGTTGTTTATTGGCTGGGGGAAGCAGTGTCAAGTGTGGTGGTGGGTGGTGGGGGGTATGCTGATGGAATTTCTGGGGAGGAGCATTAATGTCTCTTGAAATTTATTGCTTTGTCTCATTATTTACAAGTATTTTATCATTCTGCAAAGAAGTAATCTGACATCTTGCTTGCTATGGACTCTAAAATTTATCAGTTAAAGCATGGTTGCTCTCATTGGAAAGGAAATACTTTGGTAGTCTGTGGCTTTAAGGCTGTTGGTGCTTTTGGAGATACCTAAAAAGAGGAATGTAGAGATTGTTTTGAGCTTTAGTGTAGTAAGCTCAATGTTGCAGGCTTTAGCCCTTTGGGTTTTTCTAAAACGGGAATCTTTTCTGAGGATGATGCTTATAGGTGCTCCTCTAGGAGGGAGGCTGAGCCTGTGAGGAGGTGAGGGATGGAGGTGCTTGCAAGGCAGCGTCACCTCTCACATGATGGAATCAGTCCTGGTTGTAGAATCACAAAAGCAAAGGCCAAGTCAAAAAATGGCAGTGTTCTGAACAAATTCCCATATTATAAAGAGTGTTAAGCTTAATACTTTCAGCCTGGCACTTTAAGCCTCAACAAATAGTACTTGGGTATGTGATTATTATGATTTTAAACATAAAAAATTATCGTTCTAAGTGGTATTTATTCTTGTGTGCTTTAGAGGCCCTCCCAGTTAATATCAGCATGATGAATCACTCATTTTATGTTGTTTTACAAAGTCGCTCCTGATTTAATGCAAAGGGGCTAATTTTTTGAGAGAGAAAAGAAATTAAGAGTCATATGAATTCATATAGGAAAAGAGCCACTTTTGACTTTTTAAGATGGAAAACATGAAAAAATGAGCATGGCTTTGAAAACAATTTATAAGATGAATTGGTTTTCTAAGGGCAGGGATAACTAGAGGAGCCCTGGGGAGAGAGAAAAGGGAGCAAAGGGAACGTGAGGGGTGGCTCAACCATCATTGATGAGGGGCCAAGTGATACAGAAAAGGAAATGAGACCCAGGAGAGAAGGACACAAATTGATTGGCAGAAGCCGAATGTTTTTCCTTTGCTAGACTTTTATCCAATATTGAACAAATTATTGCATTTAGCTCACCAGGTTGCCACAGTCTTTCAATACATCAGACCAGCACAGTACTTATTACTTTATAGCAATAGCAATGATATAAAAATGAAGAATATTGCTTGAAAATGTCAAAGAGATTTTTCTTTTGGTAATGGTGGTTGGGTAATTCAGACCATTCATTCCATTGAAAACAATCATCCCAAATTTGAATAACTCTTAAAAAATTCCTCAAAAGTAGAACAGCTAATAAGATAATGAGGAATTACTGGGTTAAAATTCAGAACATGAAAATCCTGGCCAGGAGCAGTGGCTCACATCTATAATCCCAGCATTTTGGAAGGCTGAGGCGGGCAGATTGCTTGAGCCCAGGAGTTCAAGATCAGCAGGGGCAACATAATGAAAACTTGTCTCTATATAAAGTACAAAAAATTAGCCAGGTGTGATAGCACATGCCTGTAGTCCCAGCCACTTGAGAAGCTGAGGTGGGAGGATTGCTTGAGCCTGGGATGTTGAGGCTGCAGTGAGCCATGATCATGCCACTCGTCACTGCACTCCAGCCTGGGTGGTCAGGGTGAGACCCTGTCTCAAAACAAACAAACAAACAGACAAACAAAAAGTCCTGAGATGGCCTTGGCATTTAGGATTGCTTTTAACCACAAGGCAAGTGAAAATCTGAAAGACATGGTTAAGAGTGTAAGCAGCACTTTCTTTAGCCCTCTGAAATAGGAAAGACATGAAGTTGGAACACAGGACTCACCAAGGTAACCTCCCCATGTTTTCGTCTGAGATTAAGCAAAGCTGCATCCTATAGATAAGGGTGAAATGGAAATAAAATAGGTCTTCCATGAATTGTGTGTGGCCCAGCTATGTATCATCTGGGTGATGAAGAATATCTCAAGTAATGGAACTGGAATAAACAATAATGAATTGATAGTGCCTTCAGGACCTGGTAGAAGCAAATGAAAATTAAATCTGGAGAAAATAACATCATCTGAGGCTTCCACAAGTAAATTACTTCAACAAATAATTTAAAATATATGATGTCAAGCACACAGTAGAATAAAACAAAGTAAAATTAGACACATGAAGGTGTACCTGAGAAAGACCCAAGGGAGAAAAATAACAGAAACACAGTCAGAAGTATACCAAATATAGGAATTATCAGAAAGAGATGGTAAAGCAATTGCACTTACTATTTTAAAGCAGAAAAAAAGTAAGCTTGAAATTTTTGGCAGAATATTGGAAACTATAAAAAGTGACATAGTAGATTTAAGTAAGAACCAAGGAGCACTCTAGAATTTAAAAATATAACAACTCAATTAATAACTCAATGTATAGATTAAATGGTAGATTAGATATAGTTGAAGAGAATATTAGTAAACTGGAAGACCATTTGGAGGAAAATATAAAAATGACACATATGAAAGCAAAAGGTAATAAGAAAACCTAAGACACATAGGAGATGTAATTAAAAGCTTTAAATATATGTCCAACTGAATGCTGTGAAGGAGCTGAGTCTAAGAGTTGCATAAGCAATAGGTGATAAAAATAATAGCTGAGAACTTCTCTAAAAAACATTAATTTCTAGATTTAGAAAGCCCAAGGAATTCTAGTCAGGATAAATACAAAGTATACATTATAGTGAAATTGTAGACAATTAAACCCTTAAAGATACCAGAGAGAAAGAAAGATTACTTTTAAAAGGCACAATAATTACACTGATAGCTAAGTTATAAAGAGTAATAATAAAAATCAGAAGATAGTAGAATCTCTTCAATATACTGAAAGAAAATAACTAACATAGGCCATCATTCCCAGTAAAAATATCCTTCAAGTATGAAGATGAAATAAAAACATTTTCAGACAAACAAAAACAGAGAAAGTTTGTTACCAGCAGACCTGCTGTAAAGGAAAGATTAAAGTGAGTTCTTCAAGCAGATAGAAAATAATCCAAGATGGAAGGTTAGGGATGCAGAAGACATGAAGAGCAAAAAGAGGATAAATATATGAGTAAATCTAAATGAACATTGAGTTTATTTATTTATTGACATTTTTCCCTTTCCAACTTTTATTTTAGGTTTAGGGGATACATGTGCAGGTTTGTTACATGGGTAAGTTGTGTGTTGTGGGGGTTTGGTATATAAATAATGTTGTCACCCATTTAATCAGCATAGTACCCAATAGGTAGTTTTTCAGTCCTCACCCTCCTCTCACTCTCCACCCTCAAGTAGGCTCTGGTGTCCATTGTTCCCTTCTTTGTGTCCACATGTACTCAGTGTTTAGCTTCCACTTGTAAGTGAGGACATGCAGTATTTGGTCTTCTGTTCCTGCATTAACTCTCTGAGGATAATGGCCTCTAGCTCCAGCCATGTTGTTGCAAAAGACATGATTTTGTTCTTTTTTATGGCTGTGTAGTATTCCACAGTGTATATGTACCACATTTTCTTTTTCAAGTCTGCTGTTGATGGGCATCTAGATTGATTCCATGTCTTTGCTATTGTGAATCGTGCTGAGATGAACATACATGTGCATGTGTCTTTATGATAGAATGATTTTTATTCCTTTGGATATGTACCCAGTAATGGGGTTGCTGGATTGAATGGTAGTTCTACTTTAAGTCCTTTGAGAAATATCCAGACTGCTTTTCACATAGCTGAACTAATTTACATTCCCACCAGCAGTGTATAAGCACTCCCTTTACTCAGCAACCTTGCCAGCATCTGTTACTTTTTGACTTTTTAATAATAGCTATTCTGACTGGTGATAGATGGTATCTCACTGTGGTTTCGATTTTCATTTATCTAATAATTAGTGATATTGAGCACGTTTTCGTATGCTTGTTGGCCACATTGAACATCAAGTTTATAAAACAATAATAATTAATATCTTGTGGGATGTGTGTCTGCATGCTATTATCTATTTATCTTTTGACATATGACAACAAAATCCTTTAAGTTGGGAGGAGGCCAAAAGGATTTTAAGTGTTCTAAGGTCTTTGTATTGTCAAAGAAGAGGGTAAAAGTACCAATTATTACTAGACTTTGATAAGTGAAGGAATTATGTTGTAATTTCCAAAGCAACCACTAAAAGCATAATAAAGATATAACATTTTCACATAAAGATAGAGGAAAAATGGAATGATAAAAAAGTAAGCAGTTCAAAAGAAGGCAAGAAAAGAGAGAAAAAGAACACCAGGCAGGTGGAATAAAGAGAAAGCATATTATAAAATAGTACATTTATGGCCAAATATATCAGCAGTTGTGTCAGTATAAATAGACTAAATGCTCTAATTAAAAAACAAAAATGTTTGGACTTGATTAAAAATAAAACCAAATGATATTCTGTTTTCAAGACACAAATTAAAATGTAAGACTAAAAATGTTTGAAAATAAAAGATTATGAAAAATTATACAACCAGTAGCCAAAAGAAAACTGGTAAAGCTATATTAACATCAGAGAAAATTGACCTTAAGGCAAAATAAATTACCAGAGATAGAATCACTTCTTCCTGATTACGAATTCAGCCCATCGAGGTGCTACAATAATTTAAAGTTTGTATGCAGCTAATACTATGACCACAAAATATTTAAAGAAAAAATGATGGAATAGGAAGGACATATGGATGAATTCACAATTGTGCTAGAATTTTGCAATGGCCTTTTCCCAGTAATAAAACGAGCAGACAACAAAAAAATTCTGTAACCCTATAAAATATTTTAAAAACATGACTTAAAACCTCCTCATCTAATGATGTACAGTTTTCCCTGGGTATCTGTGAAAGATTGGTTCCAGAACCCCTGCTTACATCCGGATCTGAAAATGCTCAATTCTCTTATATAAAATGGCATAGTATTTCCATAGAACCTATGCACATCCTCGTGTATACTTTAAATCATCTCTAGATTACTTAGAATAACAAATATAATGCCCACACATCACTCCATCTGCATGGATTCAAATTTTGCTTTTTGGAACTTTGTGAATTTTTTTTTTAATCAGAAAAGGTCTTTGGAATTTTTATCTCTGAGTATTTTCAACTTGCAATTGGTTGGATCTGCAGATGTGGAACCCAAGAATATAGAGGACTGGCTATATTCTTATTTATATGCCTATATATAAATATATATATTCATATATATATGCCTATAAATAAAACACAGCAAGAAACAATAAGAGAATACACTTACTTTTCAAGTATACAGTGAAAAGCCATAAAAATTTACCATATAGTGGGCTACAAAGCAAGTCTCAACAATTTTAAAAGATTAAAAATAGGATATGTGATGTGACCGCTGTTCAATAACAAAAATATAACTGGAAAATCCCCCTAGGTTTAAAAACTAAAAAAAAAAAAAAAAAGAAAAAGAAAAAACTGTATAAATATATATACTTTCTAATATATACATTCTCTGTATATAAATCTCTATAAATATATATTTCTAAAATATAATTTTATATTATATACATGTTATATATATTTGAAAATATATGTATATTTTCAAAGTATCTGGGGTTAAAAAAACACTGAACGAAATAAGTATTCATCTTTTAGTAACTAGAAAGAGAACATCAAAATGAATGCAAATAAATAAGGAAGGAAATAATAAAAACAAGATTAGAAAATAATGAAATAAAACACACATAGAATACAGAACACCAACAAAGCCAAATGTTGTTTTTTGGGAAGCTAACTAAAATAGAGAAATCATTGGTAAAACTGATGAATAAAAACGGAAAGAAGGCACAAATAGCCAATCTTGAGAATGAACAAACGGGACAGATCCAACGTGGTTTAAATAAGAGCGAGCTAGGGGGTGATGAAGGGAAGGGGCCATCCCAGGGGGAGAGCAGCATGTACCTAGGACAGCGCTGACAGCAGGGTCTGTTCACTGCCAGAATTGCTGTAGTAAAGGGCATCGCCTCTGTAGGGGACGGCAGGATGGGAGGCTGGGGTGGCCAGCAGAGTCCAGTTCAGGGAGGGTAGGCTGAGGAATTTGAGCTTTACATTGAGAGCCAAGGGGACCACTGGAGGTGGTAAGGCAGGGGAGAGGGGGTGGCACAACAGAATTATCCTTTAGGATGATTGCCCTGGCTTCAATCTGGGGAAGAATTAGGAGATGAGGTGGGGTAGGGAAGGGCAGTGGGGAGACAGTTGCAGCCATCCAGGGGAGAAGGATCAGGGCCTGAACCAAGGCAATGACATCAGGAATGGAGTGGGTGGGGAGCTGAGGACAGATGGCTGAGCTCTGGAAAGCACCACTATTTATGGGGCAAATGTCGAATGACTAACTGCAGTGGGGGTTGGGGGAAGAAGAGGGAACGAACACCTGTTAAGAAGGAGGGAATTCCAAACGGTATGAAGGTCATAGCAGGAGGTGTTATTTGCACTGTATTTGTCAATCAGGTCATCATTGGTGACATCAGAAATAGCCCAGTTTCAATGGACTGTGAGTAAAGGGAGCTCTGGGGGCTAGGGTGCTTGGGACGGGGGCTGAGCTGTGTTGGGAGGAAGGGCAGAGTGTGGCAAGTGGAAGGCAACGTGGGATTTCAGGTTGTTCTAAAGGAGAGAAGATGCAGCTTCGTGGCTCCCTCCTTGCTTCTTCCACCTGAAAAATTAGTCAGTGACTCTCATTATATGACTAAGATTTTCCAGCAATGTCAATTCAGGTCACTCAATTTCCTCCTTTCATTCCATATTAATAGGGACATGTTTTTGAACCTGGCCTCACTATTATTCTTTCTTTATGTGTCTAGTCACTTTAGGAGATGAAGAGACAAATATTTTTAGGCAAAGAGATAAATTTAAAGGATCGTCATAGCTGTTTTTGCCAAAGAAGTCTACAAAATGTTTAAATCAGAAATGGCCAGTTTTCATGTCAATTGGTATTTCTAAATCCCAGGTTTTCCCCCTGTGACATATTGTAATTGAGAGATGCCCAAACAGATGTTTTCTGTTAGCTGGACTCAGTTCCAAAGGTTTCTTCATAGGCTGCGTTGAAATAATCCCCAATGCTCCAGGGCCCAATAATCTCCATTTTTGCTATTGCATATGAAAACATTTTAGTCTGCTTGTGTGAGATACATTTTGTTTCTGAACAGTATTATTATTAAAAATGTGTCCTAATCACCTTTTCCATGCATATTTTACAAATTAATTCATTTGCCTTATTTTACCTCTTGTTGCTAGAAAATTCTACTCATTTCTTTTGTAGCTGCCAAATCATTGATTCATTTTCAGTGGTCTTTGAGACTCGCTCTCCCAAATCGCACCCTGTTGACCCGTGGAGTCCCTGAGGAAGAGATACTCAGATCGTCCAAGTGTGTTCAGGCGCACCTATTCACACAACGAGCCTAATGTTTTCTTGTTGGAGTGGTGTTCCAAAAATGAAATATTTAGGGTGGAAATGGTGGAAACATTGTTTCCACAATGGGACCTGGAAAAATCATTGTATAGACTCTGTCAATATTGCTCTAAATCTTAAATTGTTATGTCTCAAAAGTCATTCTGAAGTCAGGGCTTACTGTGAATAATGGCTTGGAAAACAAAAATAACATCTCTCCTGGGATCAGAAGCACTGACCCAAATAACAGGATGGGAGGGACAGACTGAGAGGGACAGAGAAGCTCGCCCAGAGTGTACAGTTCCAGGGGTCTGGAGCCTGGGAGTCTAGAATGGACTGCCAGTGACCTTCATGTGACAGTGAGGGTCTTTTTGCTTCCAAGGATCCTTGGGTTGCTCAGTAGGGATGTGGGTGAGGAGACGCTGCTGGGGCCTCCAGGCCCGATGTCGGTGGTTCTCACCAGAATGCCTCAGCTCTCTTATAAAGTTGGAGTTTCTTGTTCCAAAACGTTCAGATTTCTCGCACTTTCTCCTTGTGGGTGGAGGTGAGGGCAAGTTTCTGGCCTGGTAGACAGAAGCTGACATCATCACACACCCCAGGCCTGAGTCTGGGAAGGAGAGGCCAAGAGTGTGGCCTTCAAGGGCACCTCATGGCATGGGCGGAGCAGGATGTTGGAATCCAGGCTGTTCCCCTTGTCCTTTCCTTTATTCATTCACTCCACAAAGAATTACCGAGCGCTTCCTAGGTGGCAGGTGCTGTACTAGGCACTAGGTCAACCCTGGTGGACGAAACAGTCACAATGTCTGGTCACTTGAAGCTTCCATTCTACTGAGAGAGCCAGAGTCTGGATACCTAGGCAAACACAGACCAATGTCATGGAGCGTTGCCATAAATTCCATGAAAAAGAGGCACGAAACACCACGGACGAGAATAGGAAGGGATCAGGGGTCATCCCCGCTGGCGATGGCAGGGGTGAAAGCTCAGGTGTCAGGCGGTGCCTCTCTAACGCTGTGGCATTAGCCAGAATGACAGAAGGGAAGGGGTGGGTCCCAGCAGGGGACAGAATGTGTGAGGCCCGACTGGAGAAATGCCTTGATGGGGTGGAGGAACCCAAGGAAGTTAAGGAGGCTCCAGTGGCAGGTGATGGGGGGAGACTGGAGTGGGATGAGGTTGGGAGTGGGCTTGGGGGCCGGGGCGTATAGCCATGTGCGGACCCTGGGAACAAGCTCTTCTTTTATGCCAAGGACAGGGAAACCACGGGATGGTTTTAGCAGAAGAAAAACATAATCCTGCTTATAGTTTTCTTTTTGTTGAATCCAGGTCTCACTCTGTTTCCCAGGCTGGAGTGCAGTGGCACGATGCCAGCTCACAGCAGCCTCTAACTCTTGGCCTCAATTTATCCTCCCTCCTCAGCCTCCCAAACTGCTGGGATTACCGGCATGAGCCACCGTTCCTGGCCTCTACTTGAATTTTCAAAAGACAATTCTGGCTGCTTTATGGAGAATGGCCTGGGACTGGTGAGGAACCAAGTGGATGTTGAGAACAGAAAGAAGCAGACACGGTGCCCTCCCGTGTGCTCACCATGCTCCCAGGCTGCCCGTCAGTCAGTCATTCTGGAAGGGGACCTCAGCAAATTACTTTTCCAAGGAGTGTTTTTCTTTACTTCAGTAGTGGGTGAAGGAGCGAACTCAACGAGTAGATGTAAATTGACACATTCTCATGCCTCTAAAAATTCAAATTACATTTGAGGCAGGGACTCTGCCTGTGAGTGAGGTAGGTCCTGGATGCAGCAGGGGTCACAGGCGTAGGACAGGTCCCTGGGTAGACATGACATGGGCTGAGTCCTCAGGGGCAGTGTGGACATGTACCCTGGCACTAAAACAAGCCCCCATCTCAGAGGCTGGAATCTGTGGGGTTCTCACACTGGCCCCTTGTCCAACATTGCCAATGGCAAGATACAGAACTCTGTGGGGTTGCGTTTCTCCTGGGGTAGGGGGACCCATGTGTGTCTCCAAAGAGCCATGTGCCAGCTAGTCTGACAGTCAACTTAGACTGCTTGTTTATGAAAAAACAGGAGAACCATTTGATGACAACCCAATTTTCCTTAAAAAAAGAAGAAAATGAGAAAGCTGGTCCAAAATCATTGACATCAGGAGGAAAGACTGATTTTCCAAGGATGCAACTGGGGCGAGGCTCTTTCTGAAGCTGGAAATGAATCAGATGTTAGTGGCCTAATGGGACACAAAACACCTCAATATTCCATGGCACCATTCAAAAAGCATGATAACATTGATTTTCTCATTTTAGTTAGCAACATAGCACCAAGCTTAAAATATAATGCCATTTGCAAGGTAAAGATCTGTGGGGTCAGCAAAGGGAAACCTCTCCTCTTAGCTTCGTGTTCCACAGCTGAAGCAGGCTATTGAAACATTGACCATCTACAGGAGAGGACCTAAAAATAATAAAATGATAGCTTAGAGGAAATCTTGCGATGTCTCTTTGGGCCTGTGGGAAACTCCTCACTTTCCCACGAATGAGGAAATGCAATTTAGAAGACAGGAACAAGAGGACGCCCTTCCATACTCCTAAGCCACACAGATGCCTGGAAGAGCTTTCTAACCTGAAGGCTCCCGAGGCATTGGGATACTTCCCAACAGTGCTGACTTCATTTGTCAAGGGTTGTAGTTCACCTTTGGAGAGCGCATTTCTTCACTGGCTGCCGCTTCCTCCCTTTCTGACCTCCACTCCCTCTGAGCACCAACCTCCTTTATGCAGCCCCTCCTCCTGGCAGGTACGTGGCCACCACCCCAGCCCCTGATCCTGGCTGGAATGCCTTGGGTGGTGGCCCCTTTTCCTCCTCTCGCAACAAAAGCTCACCAGTTCCACATCCCTTCCCCACACTTGTCTCTCTGTGTGAAGTGCCACTGTTAATCAGACCTGCTAAGCCAGGCAACCACACAAAGGTGTTGACAGACATCCTGTTGAGGTCAGTGAAGAAGAAAGCTCTACTTGTTTTTAAAAGCTGCCTTTATTTTAAAATTTGTCCTTAAGAAGCAACCAGACAGGTTTCATTCTTCTTAAAGTGGACTTTTGTTCTTGAGCAGGCATGCCAAACAGTCTCCGAGGATACACAGAAACAAATGGGCATGCAAAGCTTTGGCCGTTGGACAAACCTGTTGCTCCACTTGGGGTGAGTCCATGTGTCTGAGCAGCAGGAGATGGGGTCAGCCTTTCCCAAGGACAGAGTCAGAACCTAGGAGATGAAGCCTCTTCATTTGTCTCGGTCCCAGATTCAGGGTCTCCTGGTTCCTATTAGTGTCCTGTGAAAGATTTATACACTTCAAAACCAAAGTACAGGAAGAAGCGTGTTTAAGCAGGAGATATTTGCACATTCTCTCCTCTCCCAATTGACCTAAATCATATTCTTTCTCTGAGGCCCAGTTAAAGCTGCATCTCCTTCACGAAGCTTCCATGAACCCTGTCTGCCTTCTCTCCTGGGTTCTTCAAGCCTTGCTCTTCACTCAATAACTGTTCTCCATTGCCAGCTGTTTAAGATTTTTCTGGGTCAAAGTGGGAGATTGTTCTGGCTCAACTTGGTCAAAATGGGGAACTACGCCATTCCTTGAATCCCCTTCCCCGGGTTAGACTTGGCTAACAGAGATCTATGTGAAATTTGGAAGGCAGGGCTAAAGTGACCATTACCCTCAGAAGTCCATTGTGACCATGTCTGGTGACAGAGGCAGCGCTGCCCAGGCCTCCCAGGTATGCTAGCTTTTGTTCCTTTCTTCCCAACTGCTGGCCTGCTGACCAATAGCAGTTCGAAGCCCAGCACCAGAGTGGGGACCCACAGAGGTGGATGTGACTGAGGCACAGCTTCTCTGACCCCTCTCCACAAGCCCCCATTTGTGGTCTCAAGGGGGAGGCTGCCCGCCCTTGGCTTCTCAGATTTCCCTGCAAGCTCGGATTTTCTACCGTGCCAGTGCATGAGGAGGTCTAGTTGGTGACTCTTCTTAGATCCTCCAACTTTGCCTTCCAAGTCTTCACTTCTTTAGCTTCTTCCACATTTATGTGAGGTTTAAGTCTAGTGAAATCCCTTATCCCTAAAACATGGTGTTATCCTGATTGAACCTTGATTGATACACCAGCCAACCCTCCCAGATAGTCTTTGAGCCTGCTAAGGGAAGAACCATGCCCTTCTTTGAACTTTTCATGATGTCCAGGACAATGCCAGTTACAAGTAGGTTGTCAATGATTTTCATTGATGGCTGGATGGAAAAAAAAAGTCCCCTACAAATTATTTTGGATAAATGACATTTTCTCAGTGCTTTCCCTCTCCCAGAATTGGAACATGGAGACCCCAAGACAGTGTAGGAAGCTGACTGCTGGATTTGTGGGCAAGAGGCCATTAAGGCTACAGGTGAACACTTTCCCTGAAGGTGTCAGCTTTTCTATGTGAAGATCCACCAGCATTTCTCAGGCTGCGTCGCAGGAAAATGGAATGCAACCTGATGATTGAACCTACTCCCTTTTTCCCCATCCACCCAGCTGACCAATTTTCAGAGGTAAACTTTCTCAGAGGAAACCAGCCTCTGGTCGTGTCCAGGCCCTTGTTTCACAGGTGGCTGTCAGAACTACTAGCTTTCCATGCCAGTAACAGTATGGAGGCTCCTGGAATTTCTAGTACTTCTTGTGCTCATGGAATGAATGTGCAAGTCTTTCAAAGAGGCGAGACAAGATCTGGAAGTGTGCCAGCTCAAAGAATGAGAAGTCATCTTGCCTTTTTTTCTTCTTTTCTTTTGGTCACCAGCATGTTTTGGAGCTTTACCGTCTTCAAAGGTCTATGCTAAGTACGGACAAAACAGAGAGGGCAACCCCAAAATGGAAATGATGCACATACCTGGACTGCAATGTCAAAAGTCCTATGAAAGAGTGACTTCTAAAGCACTGTGGGAACAGAAGAGAGATGTGGGAATGAAAATCCTCCCCACTATGAGACATGTTCGAGTTGCCTATGTCATAAATCCCCTCTGGGGAGATCTGTTTGTCTCCATCTCAATGCATCAAAGCTTCTCTTTCTTACAGGCTTCAACATGTGTGTCATGATAAGCTTCAGAAAAAGGGGAGATGAAGAGAAACTTTTAATGCCAACATTTGGTGCAATCTTGTCTGCTAACCCTAGCCCTGCGGCTGGTGAAGCAGTCTAGGGGAGGAACACCTGCTCAACTCCCAGCAGGGACCACACTGCTTCAAATCTTGGGCCTTGCACCCCATGTCACATTGCCTGGGCACCTCCATGCGTCCTCTGCCCCAGATGTCCAGCTGACACTGGGTTGAAGGGCATATAACATATTAGAACGCTACATAGCTCATTTTTGTAGCAGAGACTTAAAGTTTCAGAGATGAGCCAATTTTGGCCAGAACAAATAGTGAAGGTGGAAGTGATGATGGTGACAATGAGATGAACCCCAAACCCACCAATCTATTGGGGAGAATCCCAGGCCTCTCTTACACCATCATCTTTGTGAAGATTTTTAACAAGGGATTGGTTTATTCTGCCTTGATGGAGTAGGATTCACAGAGGAGCTGACATTTAGGCTACATCTTGAAGGAACAGAAGAAAGGCATCCCAGCCAGGGGAAGCAGAATAAATTAAAGTGTGGAGCTATGATAATACGTGGTATATTTGAAGACTGGGCAAGAGTCTAATGTATGAATGACTAGACTCATGACTATGAGTAGGCAAGAGTCTACACTATATGGTGTGCAGTGGAAGTAAGTAACTCCCAATGCTTACACACCTGGCATCACTTTTCCTTCTCTTACTGGCTAGGATCTCCAATATTTATTCATTAAAGTGATGATAGTGGCCATTTTGTCTTGTATCTGAGTTTAAAGGGAATGCTTCGAATGTTTCATTGTTCAGAATTATGTTTCCTATCATAGATTTGGAGTAGACATCCAGCAAAGAAGTTCCATTCTATTTCTTGTTTTCTTGAATGTTTATTTTAAATCAGTGTTACATTGTTATCCACAATGTTTCTGCATTTATTTAGATGATCTCTGTCTCCCTCCTCTCCTTTCTCTTACCATTGATATTTTAATGTGGTCAATTACAGAGTTTTTAGTGTTGAGTCACATCTTCATTTCCTGAGAAAAACCCATGATGTCTTAATTTTACTTATACATGGTTGGATTTCATTTGCTTATTTTTTGTTCAGGATTTTTATGTCTACACAATGAGCAACACTGGCCTTTCTCTTTCTTGCCGTGTCCTAATTTGCTTTTGCTATCAAGACGTCCTCTGTTCATAGAATGCATTGAGAAATATTACTACTGTTTCTTTTCTCTGAAATAGCAAAAACAGGAATGATTTATTCTTTGACTTGATATAAGAATATATGACTTGATACGGATATAAGTTCTCTGGATCTGTTATCTTGTTGGGGTTAGATTTTTTTTTTTTAACTAAAGATTCCATTTTTGTAATGGGTATAGGACTACGGATCTTCCACTTACTTTCAAGTCAGCTTTGAAAAGTTTTGTTTCTCTAGGAATTTGTCAATTTTGCCTACGTTTTCAAATGTATTGGCATGGAGTAGTTTTTAAAAGTATCTTCTTATCTTTTAACTCTGTCTTGAATCTAAAGCTCTATTTCCATTTTTATTCCTAAGTTGCTTATTTGTGCATTCTTTCCTTTTCAGAAATTTATTGAAAAAGTGTCATTGTATATATTTATGGGGTACAATGTAACGTTATAATATCTGAGTACAGTCTGAAATGATTAAATCAAGCTAATTGACATATTCATCACCTATGAAGTTTGTGTATTTTATTATGCTTTTAAAAAAATGTCTGGTTTTGTTGATTTTCTCTATTGTGTCTTTGTTTTCTATTGGCTTCCTTATTTTGCCATTGTTTTTGGTGTATCCTTCCTCTTACTTTCTTTGGGTTTGTTCTATTATTCTTTACTAACTCCTTTAGTTGGATGCTTAGTTTATTAATTTTTGATTTTCCTTATTTTCAAATATACACATTATAGCTATACTTTTTCTTGAGAACACTAATTTTGCTGTATCTCTCAAGTCTCAATATATAGTGTTTTTATTAGTTACAAATATGAAAAATTTTTATTATAATTTTTTTGAATTATGATTTCTTTAGAAGATATTTCAAAATTTCCAAATGTTTGGAGATTTAAAATACTTATTTTCAAATTATTGACTTCTAACTTAATTCCAACATGGTAAGAAAATATGGTCTGTATTTTTACCAATTCTTTGAATTTTCCTGATGATTGCATTGTAGATTAATATGTGGAATTTAAAAAAATATTGTGTGTGCTTAAGAAGGATGCATATTCATTCTTCAATTGTTACAAAAAATCTTATTTAAAGGACTGATATAGTTGTATATATCTTTGGGTTACATATGACATTTTGACATGATACATGTATAATTATCAAATCAGGGGAAGTGAGATATCCATCACTTCAATCACTTCTTTTCTTATTCTTTAATTTTTGATAGTAGGGTTCTACATATGCCTTTTATTTATTTATTTTTATTTATTTTATTTTATTATTATACTTTAGGTTTTAGGGTACATGTGCATAATGTGCAGGTTTGTTACATATGTATCCATGTGCCATGATGGTTTGCTGCACCCATTAACTCGTCATTTAGCATTAGGTATATCTCCTAATGCTGTCCCTCCCCTCTCCCCCCACCCCACAACAATCCCCGGAGTGTGATGTTCCCCTTCCTGTGTCCATGAGTTCTCATTGTTCAATTCCCACCCATGAGTGAGAACATGCAGTGTTTGGTTTTTTGTCCTTGCGATAGTTTACTGAGAATGATGTTTCCCAGTTTCATCCATGTCCCTACAAAGGACATGAACTCATCATTTTTTATGGCTGCATAGTATTCCATGGCGTATATGTGCCACATTTTCTTAATGCAGTCTATCGTTGTTGGACATTTGGGTTGGTTCCAACTCTCTGCTATTGTGAATAGTGCCTCAATAAACATACGTGTGCATGTGTCTTTATAGCAGCATGATTTCTAGTCCTTTGGGTATATACCCAGTAATGGGATGGCTGGGTCAAATGGTATTTCTAGTTCTAGATCCCTGAGGAATC
>NW_026652277.1:167648072-167669522 GCF_009828535.3 Hylobates moloch | reverse complement strand
TGATATTGGCTGTGGGTTTGTCATAGATAGCTCTTATTATTTTGAGATACGTCCCATCAATACCTAATTTATTGAGAGTTTTTAGCATGAAGGTTGTTGAATTTTGTCAAAGGCCTTTTCTGCATCTATTGAGATAATCATGTGGTTTTTGTCTTTGGTTCTGTTTATATGCTGGATTACATTTATTGATTTGCGTATGTTGAACCAGCCTTGCATCCCAGGGATGAAGGCCACTTGATCATGGTGTATAAGCTTTTTGATGTGCTGCTGGATTCGGTTTGCCAGTATTTTATTGAGGATTTTTGCATCAATGTTCATCAAGGATATTGGTCTGAAATTCTCTTTTTTGGTTATGTCTCTGCCAGGCTTTGGTATCAGGACGATGCTGGCCTCATAAAATGTGTTAGGGAGGATTCCCTCTTTTTCTGTCGATTGGAATAGTTTCAGAAGGAATGGTACCAGTTCCTCCTTGTACCTCTGGTAGAATTCGGCTGTGAATCCATCAGGTCCTGGACTCTTTTTGGTTGGTAAGCTATTGATTATTGCCACAATTTCAGAGCCTGTTATTGGTCTATTGAGAGATTCAACTTCTTCCTGGTTTAGTCTTGGGAGGGTGTATTTGTCGAGGAATTTATCCATTTCTTCTAGATTTTCTAGTTTATTTGCGTAGAGGTGTTTGTAGTATTCTCTGATGGTAGATTGTATTTCTGTGGGATCGGTGGTGATATCCTTTTAAATAAAGCTTTTAATGGTGTTGTTTAAATTATCTGTATCTTTACTTATTTTCTTCTCTTTTCTTGCCTTTGTTTGAATATATTGAGTTTGTTGTTTCCTCATTCTGGCTTTTCTCTCTTATTTGGAAGTTATAAACTATTTTATTTTTCTGTTAGTGGTTAACCTTGAACTTTTGCCATGCATACTTAACAAATTTTAAAATTTATTAATATCTTAAACTTTTGCAACCACCATGCCAAACAATACAAAGACTTTAAAACCAATTTCCCTTCCTAATTTGCATGCTGCTATTGCCCGTTATTTGAGTTCTATTGTTTTTGCATAATTTAAGCATTACCATTATTTATTCAGACCATTATTTATTTATTCAAAATATCAATGGTAAGAGAAAGGAGAGAAGGGAGAGAGATCATTTAAATAAATGCAGAAACATTGTTAATAACAATTTAATACTGATTTAAAATAAACGTTCAAGGCCAAGGTGGGCAGATCACGAGGTCACGAGATCGAGACCATCCTGACTAACATGGTGAAACCCCGTCTCTACTAAAAATACAAAAAAAAAAAAAGTTAGCCGGACATGGTGGTGGCCGCCTGTAGTTCCAGCTACTCAGGAGGCCGAGGCAGGAGAATGGTGTGAACCTGGGAGGCAGAGCTTGCAGTGAGCCGAGATCGTGCCACTGCACTCCAGCCTGGGCGACAGAGCAAGACTCCATCTCAAAAAAAATAAAATTAAAAAATAAATAAATAAACATTCAAGAAAACAAGAAACAGAATGAAACATCTTTCCTGGATGTTCTTTTATCTCACGTTTTATAATTGTTTTGCTCAATGGCTTTTTTGCTCTGACCTTTCTTCTGGTGTTACCTTCCTTTGTCCTGATCTATGTACTTTTGAAGCTACTTTGGTGAAGTTTTGCTGGCAGTAAATACTGTCACTCCTTAATTATCTGAATACATTTTTATTTTTTCTTTGCCCCTAAAAGGTAATTTTATTGAATATTTAATTCAAGATTGAGAGTGAATTTATTTTTTCATTACTCTGAAGCTATCTTTGACTGTCCTTAGGCTTCCATTGCTCCTGCTAAAGGGTCATCTGTCGGCCCAGTTGCTTTTCTTTGCTGTCGATCTCTGTTCACTGTTGCTTTGGCTCATTCCTTGCATAGTGTTTATGTGTGAAATTTTTATTATATATCTTGCCATGTTAATTGTGCCTCCTACATCTTAGGGCTTGTGTCCTTTATCAGTTCTGGAAAACTCAGCCATATCTTCAGATTTGGCCTCATCTGTATTCCCTGTCTTTTTTTTTTTTTTTTTTTTTTGAGACAGGGTCTCACTCTGTCATCAAGGCTGGAGTGCAGTAGTGTGATCTTGGCTCACTGCAACCTCTGCCTCCTGGGCTCAAATGGTCCTCCCTCCTCAGTCTCCTGAGTAGCTGGGACTACACGCATGCACCACCATACCTGGCTAATTTTTAAATTTTTTGTAGAGATGGCGGCTCGCCATGTTGCCCAAGCTGGCCTTGAACTCCTGGGCTCAAGGAATCCTCCTGTCTCAGCCACCTAAAATGCTGGGATTACAGGATTAAGCCACCATGCCTGCCCATGGATTCCCTGTCTTCTCACCTGGGATTCTGGTTAGGTGTCTGGCAAGTCTCCTAACATCACTTCCATCCTTTCATATTTTCTGTCCTTGACTCTATTGCATTCTGACTAGGTTGTTTTTTTTTTTTTAATTTATCTTTAAATTAATTAATTCTGATTTTAGCTTCATCCAGTCTTCTGAAGAATCCATGAGGAGTTTGAGAAAAAAGAATTAAATTAACCAAGAAGTGGAAATTTACAAAGCAGCTCCACTGCCACAGCCTGCTCTGGAATGATAAGACAATAGGATGCTCCACTAAACAACTTGCTGGGAAGACCCTTCTCTGTGCTCCTGAACTCCTAAAAGTCACTGCCACTTGACTGTTGCACCCAATATTTATTTATCTCCTTTCGAAAACCCACCCCCATATCACCTGAGTTCTAACCTTAAACACAGGCCCAGTGCTGTAAGAATTCCCCTTTGACTTTGTTTCTCAAGCTGTTTTTGAGAACTTATCCTTCCTTACTGGAAAGAATGTGAGTAAACTCAGTTTGCTTTGTTGACACCAGGTTTCCTGGTTATTTTCGTGAGAACTCTAACAATTTCTTATTTACAACAAATATATTTTTCATTTCTAAAATATCTGTCATTTTAAACAGTCTTTTGATGAATTTTTAAATGTTTATGATTCTATATTTCATGCCGTCAAATATTTTTCTACAGAGTTTACTGTCTGATGATTTTAATATCTGAAGAACCTGTATGGGGGAGTTCTCATGTTGTTTTTCTTTCTTTAAACACATAATCATGGTAATTTTTTCTTTGTGAATTTAATCTTTGATTGTGAGCTCACATTTTGTTGCACTTCATATGTGGGACTCCTGAGAGCCTCAACTGGGGATGTTACTCCAGAGATTAGTATGGCTGATGCCTTTGTTTAAAGCTCATGGTTTCCTGTTTGGCTTTCAGCTCAAAGACTTTTTTAAAACAACATTTTGTTTTTAGAGACTTCCCTTTGGCCATATTTTAAAAATAGCATAAAGGCAATTTTAGCAGGATCTAGCTGTGTAGAGGGAGAGGTCTTCTTAGTCCTGTTGATGCAGCCCTCCCTGTCTCTTACTCTCTTCCAATACTGTTTCCCTGGGTAGCTCAGCCTGGTTGAGCCCATAGAGTAAGTTCACCCCCAGCGTCATGTTTTTTGGGTCAGTAGTGAACTGTAATTCTACCCTGGTTATACATAAATGTAGATGAAAAAAGAAAGACACTTTGAAAGCCTGTTTTATCAAGCATTCTTGAAACTTCTCTGTAAATGTCACAGAGTAAGACTTGAAAAGCTTTCAGTGAGCCCAGCCCAGAAATAGTATGGCACTGTGTGTGCTTCATCTTGTGCCTGCTTCCTTCTAGAGCAGATTTTCGACTGCCCTGGGGTCAAACTGTTTTAACTCAAAAATATTCCATTTTGGAACTAACTATAGAATGTTAACACTGAGAATTAGATTTCGAATCCACCAATCTAGGATGAGACGTCCTATTCATTTTAAGCACAAAAGCAGTGAGTGAGATGTGGCCAGCTGCACTCACCATGCTGGTCCTGCTCACCACCCTGGTCTTCTGTAAATGTCAATGCCGAGCTGGGCCAGGCCTGTAGCCATTTCTGTGTCTATTTTTATGCTTTCCCCTGTCCTCCCTTTCCCCCCTATTTTCTCTCTTCTTTGTCCCTTATCACCTGTTCTCTCTCTCTCTCTTTTCTTTTTTCTTTTTTTTGTTTTTTGTTTTTTTTTTTGTTTTGAGACAGAGTCTCGCTCTGTCGCCCAGGCTGGAGTGCAGTGGCGCAATCTCAGCTCACTGCAAGCTCCGCCTCCCGGGTTCACACCATTCTCCTGCCTCAGCCTCCGAGTAGCTGGGACTACAGGCGCCCGCCACCGCGCCCGGCTAATTTTTTGTATTTTTTAGTAGAGACGGGGTTTCACCGTGGTCTCGATCTCCTGACCTCGTGATCCGCCCGCCTCGGCCTCCCAAAGTGCTGGGATTACAAGCGTGAGCCACCGCGCCTGGCCCCTCTCTTTTCACTTTGTTCCAGATATAGTTGTTACCTAATATAATACATATTAAAAATAAGTGAGAACAGACTTCCAGTTAACCAGGTTTGAACACACTATTTATTTTATCTCCCCTCTGAAGTCCCATTAAAATGATAGTGAAGGAATAACACATCATAAACCCACAATAATTAAAAGAAAAAGAGGAAAATTTCTGCAGCTAGAAGTCAGTACTTCGAAAATTGGAAAGAAAAATGAAGAAAAATAAATGGCTTAAATCCCAGAAATGACTACTACCTAAGCTCTAGATAGAAGGTTGAGAGGGGTGGGAGACGGGGTAGAAAACACAATTTTCTTGTCGTAGAATTCTGGAAAAACTCAGGAATCAGAGCGTTGTGTCAGTATGCAGGTGGGCTGAAAACAGAACTATTGAGGGCAAGTGGTTATGCAGAATTCGGGCTTCAGATTCCTTCTTCCACCTCATATAAGGAGACAATCTCATACTTCTCATTCTGAGACAAGGTGAGAGGTTTACTTTTTGGGCACTTTGAACTGAATAAGCTCTGGATTTGGAGACATCAAGTGTAGTTGAGGGGTGTGGATATGGAATTGATACTGAAAAATAGGGATAAAGTGAAAATAAACATCCCAAATTAGAGAATCTCCAGTTCACTTCAACCCCAAGACTGATAGTTTGGCTTACAACCCCAAATATGAGATCAAAAGACTCCTCTTTCAGAACACTGGCCCAAGATGAAATATTTTCAATACTGGCATTTAGGGCTTCAGTGAAAATCATTCTACAGCAAAGCCATGTCTATAAGCCTTGCTTTTCTTTTCTATTTTATTTTTTAATTTTAATTTTGATTTTTTTTTTTTGAGCTGGATTCTCAGTATGTTGTCCAGGCTGGAGTGTAGTGCCATCATTGTGCACTACAGCCTCAAACTCCTGGGCTCAAGCAATTTTCCTGCCTCAGCTTCCTGAGCTGGGACCACAGGCATGTACCACTGTGTCTGGCTCTAAGCCCTGCTCTTATAATGGATCCAATATTCTTCTCAGGGTCTCATTTGTAAATATGAACAGACAGCCAAGACTAACCATGCATCTATATAAAGCCTTTAACTGAGTAACAGAGATTCAAACAGAAAGAAAAAACACCACAGGAAACGGACAACATAGGTACAAAATAAAATTAAGAAAATAAATGTAATGAATGACTTCAGAGAGATAAGAGAAGATACGACCCATGGGGAACAAATATAGGATGCTATAGAAAAGAATCAAACATAACAAGAAAAGGGATTTAGACATCCCAATATATGAAAGCCAAAAATAAAAAAAATTAGCTGATGAAGTTGACACATATCCAGAAAGAAAAATGGAAGGACAAGGAGAGGAAAAGTGAGTGGGGGAAGAAGAGAGATAAACAGAGGATCACATGAGAACATCCAAACTGTAGACATTTCAGAAAGAGGAAAGATGGAATGGAAGGGAGAAACAAATCAAATTTTTAAAAATTTAAAAAATTAAGAACACATTTCCAGAACTGAATGTGACCAGCCAGAAAAAAAGTGTATTCTGGTCATCCAGCATGATGACAAAAAAAAAAAAAAAAAGCCCACACCTAGGTACCTTTTTGCAAAGTTTCAGAACTACCTGAAAAAAGTCTTTGAGAGAGAGAGGGAGAAACAAAAACACCTGAGTAGAAGATTGCCTATGAAAGTTAGGGAGGAACAATGAACATCTTTAACAAGATGAGAAAGAACCAAGGAGGCAAAACAGGAGACAGTAGGCCTGTGCTCCCCATGCCCTGGGCACCCATGGTGCGGGCTGCCCACTACTCTGTTCCACTATTCCCCATCTCTCTTGTAGCCTCAGAACTGACCCCTCTGGGCTTCCTCCCCTCCCAGCAAGCCCACCCCACAGGGGCAAGTGTCAGTGTATCGTGGTAACCATTGAGGCCATCATCGTGGCCACCACCATGGCTGGACTCTTTTGGGGACGCCAGTCTTGCTGTCCTAAGTACACAGCTTCATGGAGCATCCCAACTGGATGACTTTGATGCATTTGGACCTATAAGCGCTGTCCCTTTTTTGTTTTGTTACTTTATAGTCAATTACATAGCAAGTCAGAGGCAGAGCTGGCCTCAGGAAGATGGACCTGCAGCAGGAGGCTGACACACATAGAGACCTGTGTCTGCCCACGGTGCAGAGTGGATGGAGTGGAAATATCTCTGTGTCTCACATTTAATATTCTGTGACTTTTCTCTCTTCTGGTCTGTAGAATCCTTGAGTGCAGGAACTCCATGCTCTGTGAGATGCAAACCCAGGTACTTAGTTGGAGGCTGAGCTTCCTGAGGGAGCTCATGAGATGCCCCTGCATGGCTTGGGATCATGATTAGGGATGAATATTTTCTCAGCATTACAGTTGAAATGGTGGCGGGCCCTCTGCTGTCCCCATGCCCTGAAGCCCCATTCCATTCTGTGTCACTCTATTTTGGCTCTCACACTCCATAAATGTAACTGATGTGCTCAAGAAAGTATTCAGAGTATTAGTCATAATTTCTTTTCATAGGGGATAGGTGAAGTTATTCGTTTTCTGGAAAAAAGACGTGCTGTTATGAACCGTGATAAATTGTATCAAAAACATGAAATACTCAGCATTGGTACTTTCTGAATGTTCTCCTTTGGGATGAAAAAGGAAAGGGTTAAGTTATAACATTCTATTTTTCTCTAAAATGGAAAGAGTCTTAAGATTTAATTGGCAACCGCGTGTACAAACTGGCCCATTCTTTGGAGCAGATGAGAACATAGATTTCTATTCATCTTCTCAAGAAAAACACATTTTGTGACAAAGCTGTCACATTACTTAAAATTGTGTATATGCACACACCTTCATAGCAGTCTTCTCTGTAGTCATGGTGCTCTTCTAAATTACTGATCTGACATGATGAGGGGATTAGCCTAGCTGTTTTGAAAACCCGTAATATTGTGTCAGCTCTCAGGTTTATTTATGTTTATCATTTTTGATTGAAAGGAATAAAAATGAAGAGCTATAATGAAATTGTAGAGGAATGGGATCAATGCTCTTTTAACAAAATCTAAAATATAGATGCCTTAGAGAAGCAAAAATTCAGTTCTTATAATTAATTGCTCTATAAGAGCTAATGATGGGGTAACAATTCATTAGATTAGTTTAGAATGGAAATAATTTTTTGCATTTCCTTTAAAGCTATGTGACTTCACATGATTTATATAAAATTATTTAAAAATCTTCATTTTTCCTAAATTCTAGAGTTGATGCTCCTGGAACTAAATTATTGTTATTATTATTTTTAAAATTATTACTGTAAACTGGGCAGGGGCATGAGCCTGTAGTCCCAGCTACAGACGAGGCTGAGGCAGGAGGATTGTTTGAGCCCAGGAGTTAAGAGTCAAGCCTGGGCAATATAACAAGACCTTATCTCAAAAAAATTATTATTGTATGTATCTAATACATACAATTTCATTGTATATATCTGTTTCATTGTATGTGTAACATACACATATTCCAAGAGCAACTTTTAACTCTCTTTTAGCCATTTCATCTTCTCTTGCAGGTATATATATCTCACCTTGTTGGGTCAATCTTGGGAAATGTTCAAAGCCTACGTTTTTGTTCTCTTGTTTAAATTATGTTCACTTAGCAACTGTGTGCTCTGCTGAATATTTTATAGACCTTCTGTTGCTGCAGAGGTATGAATGGAAAAGATTGAGTATGAATAATGAGTGAAGCTGGATGTGATCCATGTGTTTAAAACATGTGCTCTGATGTAACAAGAAATTTTGAGATTTTTTTTAGGAGCAAATTTGAAAAATTTTTAGTCAGTCATACTTTGGTAGGGTAAAATTAAGAAGGTTCACTTTTAGAAGATTGCTTTCAACTTCACTTAGTAGAAGCCTACTGTAAGAATGAAATTTGTCAACTTGGCAACTAATTAATTTGGTTTTCAAGAGTTTTGCATGGTGTGACATTTCAGATTTATCCTACTTGGTAATTGTTTGGTTTCTGAATATGAGATTGAAGTTTTTCTCATCAATTTTGGAAAATTCTTTGCCACCAAATCTTCAGATATTGCTGTGGTCTCATTTTTTTTCTCTTTCCCTTTTAGGACTCAAATCTCATGTATGTTGGCTCTTTTCACCATGTCCCAATTAACTTGTGGCCTTTTCTGTATTTTTTCCATTCTTTTTTCTCTGGATATTTTCTGCTGAACTATCTTCCAGTCCACAAATCCTCTCTTCTCCTGGATCTAATTTGCCATTAAAGTCGTAAGTATTTAATTTCCATTATTATATTTCAGTGGTAGAATTTCTATTTTTAAAAAATAGATTTAACTTCTCTAGTTAAATTTTCCATCTTGTCACCTATTTTCTTAACATACCAGAGTTATCCTAAATTACATATCTGATAATTGAAATTTTGGGTTGCTTATGGGTGTCATTCTGTAATCTATTTTTTCTCTTAATTTGTAGTTGCTTGATCTGCCTTTCTAGGATCATAATTTTTGATCAGATGCCATGATTATTTATGAAAAATTACAAAGGTTCTGGGTAATGTTATCTGCCTTCAGAGAGAAGTTATTTTTGTATTTGGCAACCAGTTAGAGTAGGGGCAGGTCACCTAAAGCCGTGTGACTTTACATGATTTATATAAAATTGTTTAAAAATAGTTCCAGTCTGGAATTGAACTGATTAGAAACTGGCTTCAGTCTTCATGAGGCTTAGTGTATTTGCAGTTCACCCATATCCCAGAGTTTAGCAGTTTAGGTGTCCCAGTGGAAAACCTGGGGGGGCCTTGACTTTTATCTCCATAACACCATAAAGCCACTGAAAGATGCACATAACTTTTCGGTCTCTTGGGAACTGATTACAAATCTGTAAAAGATTTAGGAAAACACTTGGCAAATATCAGGCTCACTTCTCTGTACATCCCTTCTCTCTGGGACCCTGGCCCCTCAAGTGCTAGGTGCCTTGGCAACACTGGATTCTAATTTTTAGCTTTACAGTTTTGTGAGACAGCCATAAGATCTGCTCACCTCTCATTCCCTCTCTTAACTTGTTTTTTCAGACACTTGGCCAACATTGTTTATAAATTAGCAAATTCTTCAAAGGAAAAGTGGTGCAGACTGTCAGCCTCATCAGTGTGGGTTTCTTTTTTTTTCTCTCCAGCATCTTAGTCCCCTAGGTCCTGGCTGCCTTGGTAGCTTCCCCAATGCCTTTAACTACATGCTTTTTCTTGTAGTTTTCATTGTATCATATCTTATTCAGCTTTCTAGCCATAATTGGTGGGATTGGTCTGTTACAAGTTAGTTCATCAGAATCAGAGTCAGGAATCTTGTTAACTGAGTCTTCATTCATTCATTCATTCAATCATTCATTCATATTGTATGTTTACTATGTGTGTTCACTCCCATTATAAAGATGATAAAACAAAGTCTTTGGTTACTAAGAACTACCATCTTCTTCAGATCAGTAAACAAATACAAACAATACAATGGGAAAACCATAAGAGAATTAAGTACATAGTGTGCAATGGAAGCACAGAGGAAAAAGTGGTTAGTTAAGACTTGGGTCAGAGAGCATTTCATGGAAGATCTAACGCTGGAATTGAGTCTTGAATAGTTATTAAGATATCACTAGTTGAAGAGGGCACCTCCGAGTTTCTGCTACACATGATGACTGCGTTGAATTTGACAACTGCCCGAGTGCTCTGCTTACATGGTCTCTCTTCTTGATTGAAATGCTCGCTCTCTGCTCTTATGTTAATATCTCAGTACTAGAGAATTAAAGAAATATGCTTTTGGTCAATGATGGGTTAATACCGTTATTCAATGTCATATGCTGTCCTGGATTAGGAACATACACACTCCCATAGATCTCAGGGCAACTGAAGATGTAAATCTGGGACTTGACCTTAGACATTCTCCTACCTGGATTACTCCCTTTACTAAGTACCTGTCTTAGTTCAGGTGGCTGTAACAAAGCACCGTAAACTGGGTGGTTTAAAAAACAAACATTTGTTTCTCACAGTTATGGTGGCTGGAACTCCCAGATCAGAGGCCAGTATGGCTGGGTCCTGGTGACAGGGCTCTTCCAGGTTGCAGGCTGCCGACGTCTCCTTTTGTCTTCACATGGTAGAAAGAAGGCAAGGGAGCTCTCTGGAGTGTCTTTGATAAGGACACTAATCCTGTTCCTGAGGGCTCCACTCTCATGACCTAATTACCTCCCAAAGGCCCCACCTCCTTACCATCACATTGGGAGTTAGGATTTGAACATATACATTTTGGGGAGACACAAACATTCAGTCCATAATAGTCATAATTTCTGTTGATGGTTTTTCTTTCCAATTTCTCAGGTTGGAAAACCTTGAGTAAACTTTCACTTGCTTTTATTCTCTAAATCTGTTATTTTATCAAGACTTCTTTACAAGAGGGTCTCTGATTTGTGGTCTCCAGCCATTGCTCATTTACAGATAAACATGGCATCTTTCTATGAGGCTTCTCTAACTCCAGGTCTTGCTCTTCCAATTGATTTGCATGTCGCTTTCAAATTAACCTTCCCAAACCAGGGTTTTCATTACATCATTCTTCTGCTCCCAGATCTATCTTGGCTCTTTATTGCCTCTCATATAGCCATATCGCATCTACTCTTTTGTCAGATGTTGGGGAATTGCCATAATCTGGCCCATCTTATTTATCTAACCTTACTTTATATATATATATATATATATATATTTTTTTTTTTTTTTTTTTTTTGCGATGGAGTCTCACTCTTGTCACCCAGGTTGGAGTGCAGTGGCCTGATTACGGCTCACTGCTACCTCTGCCTCCCAGGTTCAAGCGATTCGCCTGCCTCCTAAGTTGCTGGGATTACAGGCGTACACCACCATGCCTGGCCGAATTTTGTATTTTTAGTAGAGACAGCGTTTCACCATGTTGGCTAGGCTGGCCTCAAACTCCTGACTTCAGGTGATCTGCCTGCCTTGGCCTCCCAAAGTGTTGGGATTACAGTCGTGAGCCACCCACTGCACCTGGCCATTTTCTATTATTCTTAAACCTGGACTTTGTGTGCTAAACTGGGAAGACCAAAATGTAGACATTCACATAGAATTTGGATGAGCTACACTAAGCACTCAACTTAAGGGGTAAAGTACTTCTTAATCTCAAATCCTCTCTGCTTCTGTACTGTATATTTTCCTCGAGGTTAAAGCCTTAATGATTTATAAGAGCTTCTTCAACAGTTTGCTGTTTCTCGTCTAAAAGTAAGGGCTTCTGGTGATTTTCTCCATTTTCTGTCAGTAGCTTCATGTTATGATTAGGGTACAGGGAGAGAGTTATAGATGGGATTCTTTGTCTTTCTTCTATTTGCTACTTTAATTTATTTGATGAGTATATTTTGGGTTTTGGTAAAAATCTTAGAAATAATTATGACACCTAAATCTATTCCCTTACCAGAGGGAATCCCAGGGATTCTAACCATTCTAGAGGTGTTCATCCAGGATCGTCTAACTGCAAACTGCATTATTCTATGCAAGGCCTAAATGGAGATGATAAATGTTCTCCTGATAAATGTTTTGACTGCTGTGGGTCCTAACAACTTATAATACGTTGCTGTGATGGAGCAGAACTGGGAGGAGGTTGGAATGTGTTCAGAGTTCCATATATGTTGAAAGTCATCCTCCCCATTTTTATTATGCAGAGAAGCATAATGAAATATTTTTCTAGTGTTCAATAAATCAGATTAAATAATATTGTTTACATTACTATGTACCCCAGGGATGCCAAGGCTACCCAATAGATGTCTAGGGGCTGAGAGTCCTGGTTGCATGAACACACTAGGCCAGTTTCTTCGTTATCTTCTGCAATCCCATGTTCAGGTCCATCTCTGAGTCTTCGTCCAGGCCATCCCCATTTTGTAACTCATGTCTTCCTCACAGCCTGATTAATTCTTGCCTCTTCCTGAAGGAGAGCATTGATCCAGCTTTTCTATGAAATCTTCCCAATGATCTCAGGCTCTTTGCTAAACTCTCTTTTCATTTATAACTAGGACTTCATGGTTCAGTGTTTAGATGTCTCTAAAGATAGACACTGTGATAGTCATTAGTGCTTTTCAACAAGAATTCCTGGTTCTCACTCATTCTCAGGCACATGTTGGGATTTCACTCCACTGCCCACTGGAGTGAGGTGTGGCCTTGTGAATTGCTTTGACCATGCAATGTGAGTGGAATTGACATGTGTAATTTCTGGGTGGAAGTAGGAAGAGACCGTGTGAGTTACCACACATCTTTTCTCTGGCACTGCAACCAATTGGAGATGCTCCGTTGGCCTAGGTCACTGAGTGACAGTGGTGAGTGGAGCCCCTTGATGATCTGCATTAGACATGGAGCATGAACAGGGAAAGAACCTTTGTGTAAGCCACTAAGGTTTTGGGGGTCTTTTGTTACTGCAGCATAACATAGCTGCTCATCCTGACGATACAGGAACTTCAATGTCTATACTTTGAAATCAATTGCTGGGAGGCCAAAGAACTAACTTATTTACTTATTTTGCTGATTTAATTCTTTTTCTTTTTTCTTAGGCACTGAGAGTTTCTTTGGAGGTATTGGAGTTGCTGATGGATGACTAAACTATATTCCATAATATAAGGAAGGATAAAGTTCTGTATAAACTTTTCCTTTATCTAAAGAAAGGCTCTGAGGGAATCATTGTTGCGAGAAACTCCTTCTTACAGTTGTAATAACTAATGTCAGGGATCTTAGTCAAAGGAAAGATCTATGCAAGGAAAAGTTTTGTCCAGATCACTACTTTATAAATTTCCCAAAAGCTTACCGGCAGCCTAGATCACATGGGAAGGAGCCACAAGTATTTGTATAGGTGGTTAGAAAACACAGGCTGTTGTCTAATGAGCAGTAATGTTTCTCTGACTTGGACACATTCTTGGCTCCTATTGTCATGGCACTCCTCCAGGACTTAGCTCCCAGTTGATCAGCTTTCCCTGGATGCCATATGCTTCAACTCAAGCCCAGGGCCACCAGGGAGCTGCCCTCGGTGCTTCTTGTGGAGAGTTGCAGCTGCATTTGCATTTGGAGAGAATAGGACTTACTGGTGAATTGATAGTTGAATTGCTTCATTTCCCTTTTGGGAAGGCTGGGTAAGGTCTCTTCTTTGGGTAAAGTTATAGACCCCCTGGGTCTCAATTAATGCCCTTGGCTGACATGTTTCCTTGTTGGGTCCCATCCCAGGAGCTACTGGGCTGTTATACCATACATCATTGCTGTAAAAGCACTGCAGCCAATAAGGTGTCACAAGGAAATGTAACTGTGGTGGCCACTCCAAATGCTAGGAAACCCTCCACTCCATCATCACTTCCGACAGCTTGGTCCTCTCCAACACCATTTGGGTCAGCTCATTCCCATTGTCACAGCTATGGCCAAGATTCCAGTCTCCTCAAGCCTGGACCACTCATATGACCTTCCTGGCCAGGCTTCCTGTCGCCCCTGGGCTCTTTCATCTTCCCTCTCCAGGACCTCATATGGACTGTTCTTGATAGAACTCCTTAGCTGCAAGTAATGGCTAACTTAGGAAAGTGGGTTATCTAAAACCTAAGAACAGGAAAGTGGCTGGATCTTGGGACTAATTGGAAGCCAGAAACTTAGAAGCCACCAAAAAAATCTCTCTTCCTCCTTCCTGCTCATTATGCAACATTCTCCTGTGCTCAGCAAGCCAGGGCCTCTGAATCTGCATCATAGGAACCATGAACTCCACATTCAACCACTGCAGCACCAGGAGAGGGGCGGGTCATGGAAAACAGTCATCCATGGAGATGGAGGTGGGGTGGTTGGAAACACTCCCTAGGAGAATGGGGGTGCTTGACAAACAATAGGTGCCTGTTGCTTAAAGCAGCAAGAAGAATCTTCCTTCAGTGGCAATGCTGGTCACACCTGCTGTGCTTCAGTCACTAGCCCTTGCCCATCATTCCTGTTTCAGACTCTGAGCCTTTACATATATCACTCACCATCTTGAAATACTCCTACTCCTTAAGCAGTGATGTTCATCCTCTCCTACAAAATTCACTTTCTGCATGAATATTTTCAGCCAATCTTGCTGTATCCAGAAATTCCTCCTGTTCTTGCTTGCTAGACTTGGGTGAGTACATGAATATGTGTATACAAATACAGATGTCAGCTGTGGCTTTGCTCTCCCTGTAGATCTTGGTAAAAGTGATTGAAACCCTCAATTCTCGTGGTTTTGGAATCTCCCAGCCCTCCTGAGCTTCCTATGAATCCCCAAGGGGGCTCAGTTTCCTCTTATACAATCTCTAATCTGCACAGAATTGAATCTGGCACAAAAACCCACCTCCTTCGTGTTCTCACAAACTAAACCAAACCAACAAATAGCCATATGCACAAAGTATATGATATGATTTGGATTTGTGTCCCCACACAAATCTCATGTTCAATAATAATCCCCAGTGTTGGAGGTGGGGCCTGATGGAAGAAGATTGGATCATGGGGGCAGAGTTCTCATGAATGGTTTAGCACCATCCCCCCTTGGTACTGTATGGTGAGTTAATTCTCATGAGATCTAGTTGTTTAAAAGTGTGTGGCACCTTCCCCCACTCTCTCTTCGTCCTGCTCTGACCATGTAAGATGTGCCTGCTTCCCTTTTGTCTTCCACAATGATTATAAGTTTCCTGAGGCCTCACCAGTCATGCTTCCTGTGCAGCCTTTGGAACAGTGAGCCAGGTAAACCTCTTTTCTTTATAAATTACCCAGTCTCAGGCAGTTCTTTATAGCAATGTGAGAATGGACTAATACAGAAAATTGGTACCAAGGGGTGGGGCATTGCTATAAAGATACCAGAAAATGTGGAAGCCGCTTTGGAACTGGGTAATGGGCAGACGTTGGAACAGTTTGAAGAGCTCAGAAGAAGAAAGGAAGATAAGGGAAAGTTTGGAAATTCCTAGAGATTTGTTGAATGGTTGTGACCAAAATGTGGATAGTGATACGGACAATGAAGTCCAGGCTGAGGAGGTCTCAGATGGAGATGAGGAACTTATTGGGAACCGGAGTAAAGGTCACTCTTGCTATGCTCTGGCAAAGAGACTGGCAGCATTGTGTCCCTGCTCTAAAGATCTTTGGATTTTTGGAAATAAGGATCTTTTGTAACTTTGGATCTTTTGGATCTTTGGATCTCTGGAACTAAGGATCTTTTGGATCTTTTGGAACTTTGACCTTGAGAGTGATGATTTAGGGTGTCTGACAGAAGAAATTTCTAAGCAGCAAAGCATTTAAGATGTTGCCTGGCTGCTTCTAAAAGCCTGTGCTTATGTTCACATGGAAATAAATGAACATAAAAAGGAATCAGTTCATTATATTTAAAAAGGAAGCAGGGCATAAAAGTTTGGAAAATTTGAAGCCTGGACATGTGGTAGAAAAGAAAAACCCATTTTCAGGGGAGAAATTCAAAGTTTGCAGAAATTTGCATAACTAAAAGTAAGGCAAATGCTGATACCCAAGACAATGGGAAAAAGGCCTTAAAGGCATTTCAGAGACCTCCAAGGCAGCCCCTCTCATCACAGGCCTGAAGGCCTAGGGGTAAAGAATGGTTTCCTAGGCCAGGCTTAGGGCCCTACTGCCCTGCACTGCTGCAGGACACTGGTCCCCACATCCTGGCTGCTCCAGCTCCAGCCATGGCTCAAAGGGGCCCAGGTACAGCCCAGGTATACACTGTTTCAGAGGGTGCAAACCATAAGCCTTGGCAGTTTCCAGGTAGTGTTAAGCCTGTGGGTGCACAGAGTGCAAGAGTTGGGGCTTGGGAGCCTACACCTGGATTTCAGAGGATGTATGCAAATGCCTAGATGTCCAGGCAGAAGCTTCCTGCAGGGGTGGAGCCCTTATGGAGAACTGCTCTTATGGTAGTATAGAGGGAAAATGTGGGGTTGGAGCCCCCACATGGAGTCCCCACTGGGGCACTGTCTAGTGGAGCTGTGAGAAGAGGGCCACTGTCCTCCAGACCCCAAAATGGTAGATCCACCAGCAGCTTGCACCCTGCACCTGTAAAAGCTGCAGGCATTCAACACCAATCCTTGGAGAGCAGCCACAGGGGCTGAGCCCTGCAGAGCCACAGGGATAGTGCTGCTCAAGGCTTTGGGAGACCACTGCTTGTACTAGTGTGCCCTGGATGTGAGACATGGAGTCAAACGAGATTATTTTGGAGCTTTAATGTTTAATAGCTACTCTACTGGGTTTCTGAAGGGGTGGCCTGCCCCTCCACACCTGTGGGTATATCTCATCAGGTGGGATGAGAGACTGAGAAAATAAATAATACACAGAGACAAAGTATAGAGAAAGAACAGTGGGCCCAGGAGACCAGCACTCGGCATGTGGAGGAACTGCATGGTCCCTGAGTTCCCTCAGTGTTTATTGATTACTATTTTCACTTTCTCAGCAAGAGGAATGTGGCAGGAGAGCAGGGTGATAGTGGGGAGAAGGTCAGCAAGAAAACATGTGAGCAAAGGAATCTGTGTCACAAATAAGTTCAAGGGAAGGTACTATGCCTGGATGTGCACGTAAGCCAGATTTATGCTTCTCTCCACCCAAACATCTCAGTGGAGTAAAGAATAACAAAGCAACATTGCTGCCAACATGTCTCGCCTCCCACCACAGGGCAGTTTTTCTCCTATCTCAGAATTGAACAAATGTACAATCGGGTTTTATACTGAGACATTCAGTTCCCAGGGGCAGGCAGGAGAAAGAGGCCTTCCTCTTATCTCAACTGCAAGAGGCCTTCCTCTTTTATTAATCCTCCTCAGCACAGACCCTTCACAGGTGTCAGGCTGGGGGACGGTCAGGTCTTTCCCATCCCACGAGGCCGTATCTCAGACTATCACATGGGGAGAAACCTTGGACGATACCTGGCTTTCCAGGGCAGAGGTCCCTGCAGCTTGCCCCTGGTTTATCAAGAATGGAGAATGGCAATGACTTTATCAAGAATACTGCTTGTAAACATTTTGTTAGCAAAGCACATCCTGCACAGCCCTAGATCCCTTAAACCTTGATTCCATACAACACATGTTTTTTGAGCTCAAGGTTGGGGCAAAGTTACAGATTAACAGCACCTCAGGACAAAGCAATTGTTCAGGGTACATGTTAAAATGGAGTTTCTTATGTCTTCCCTTTCTGCAGAGACACAGTAGCAGTCTGATCTCTCTTTCTTTTCCCTACACATTTCAGACTTGTGTGGGGTCTGTAGCCCCTTTCTTTTGGCCCATTTCTCCCTTTTGGAATAGGAGTATTTACCCAATGCCTATGCCTCATTTTATCTTGGAAGTAACTAACTCTTTTTTATTTTACAGGCTCATAGGTGGAAGGGACTAGCTGTGTCTCAGATGAGACTTTGGACTGTGGACTTTTGAGTTAATATTGGAATGAGTTAAGCCTTTGGGGGACTGCTGGGAAGGCATGATTGTATTTTGAAATGTGAGAAAGACATGAAATTTGGGAGAGGCCAGGGGCTGAATGATATCCCCACCCAAATCTTATGTTCAATTGTAATCCCTGGTGTTGGAGGTGGGGCCTGGTGGAAGATGATTGGATCATGGGAAGGAGTTTTCATGAATGGTTTAGCACCATCCTTCCTTGGTACTGTATAGTGAGTGAATTCTTATGAGATCTGGTTGTTTAAAAGTAGGTGGCACCTCCCACCATCTTTCTTTCTCCTGCTCTGGCCATGTAAGCCATACCTGCTTCTCCTTTACCTTCTGCCATGATTGTAAGTTTCCTGAAGCCTCCCCAGCCATGCTTCCTGTACAGCCTGTGGAACCATGAACCAGTTAAACCTCTTTTCTTTATAAATTACTCAGTCTCAGATAGTTCTTTATAGCAATGCAAGAATGGACTAATACAATATATGTGGGCCTCTGGCTTTACAAACACTGTGAATGTGGATGGAGGCAGGGGGCCTGCCTCAGCAATGCATGAAGAAGACATTCTTCCTTTTGGCCCTGTGACTCCGAATGCAACCGCATTCATTCATTCATTCATTTGGTCAGTGTTTGGAGTGCTGTTGATAGGGGTGGGGTCATATAGCCCTCACATCTAGATAAGTAGCCCCAACACAGCAATAGGTGAAATTTTAAAAAACACAACCTAATTAAATTCCAAAGTGGAAAGTCTATACCAGTGTGTTTTAAACTTTATTTCCCCATGAAAATCGCTAGGGAAACTTTTAAAAAATACACATTCCTGAGTTTCAGGCCAGAATCAGAATCTCTCATTTTTAGCTTTAAAAAAATGTTACAAACTTCGCAGGAAATTTTTATGTAGCTTGCCCAGTACTGCACTGTGAATTGGTGTTCAGAAAATATGGTAGATGAGAGACCACCTCTGTGAAGTTGAGGATGTAGTGATATCTGACTAGCGGAGTTGTCATGCTCACCTAGCATGCTAATGAGGGCACTGTCAGAGGAGAGAGCTGGCCCTAGGCACCAGACAGACACGGAGAGCCATTTACTTACTCTTGCGGATTCCAAAAGTCAAGACTCAAAAATCGCATTTCTTCTCTCAATGCCTGGAAGTGATGACTGAGACCTGTTGTACTTTTATTTGGTGCTAGGGGCTACTATGGAACTTCAGTCTCCATACTTACCTGTTAAAGTTCCTTCTGTTTTCCCTTTTACCCAAATTCACTTGTGTAGGGCAATGATATTACAAGAGCAGTGCTCTAACCCCTGAGCTATGGAGCCCCTGCCTGAGCAATGATATAAAAGACTGGCCTCAAAGCTGTGACAGACTCTTGAAAATTATTGGAAAATAACTGAATAATAACAACACAGTGTTACTTCAAACCCTGTGTTCCCTAAGAGTGCTTTATTCCCCCAGAGTATTTTCAAAGTATCTGTCATTGCTTTGGGGTAGGCTTTTATCACTAGAATCTTCATAGCTGACACTTCATTTCTGGCCCCTTTGGCTTTTTTATATGTTTAGTCATATATACAGCTCATACCACCATAGCAACTCACTCAAAATAACTCACTTAGGGTGACTGCACAGAGAGTCTCTCTCCGCGATTTTAGTAATAACACAATAGCAACCCACGTTAGTGCAGTTGGGCTCCTTAAATATTCCTTCCTAAGTCATATAGTACACACTTTAGAAGCCACATTAAAATACTAAAATTACCCACAAACGCTTTATTGCTATAGTTCACTCCCGGATTTGCTTCTCAACCTGTGGGTAAAGAAAGACATCGATAAAATAGATAAATTCATCTGCTGCTTTAAAGTGACAGAGCTATAAAAATCTGATTTTTCTCTGTGTTTTGAAAAATTGAATAGTCATAGAAAATTCTTATAACAGTATTTACATAAGTAAGCACTTCCTCTTTCCTTTCTTCCCTCTCTTTCTCCATATCCTTCCTCCTTCCTTCCCTCGCCCTTTCCTTCCTTCCTTTTTTCCCTCCTTCCCTTCCTTCCTACCTTCCTTCCTTCCTGCCTTCCTTCCTTCCTTCCTTTTTTTCCTTCCTTCCTTCCTCTCTTTCTTTACTAAATATCCATATTATGCTAGGTATTGTTTTAGATTCCAAGCCAGACACAAAGGTAAACAAAATATAGTCATTGCTCTCAAATGTCTCACAGCCTTCTGAATCTTTTCAAGAGGAAAACCTGAGAATTATATAAAATTGTTTCATCAACATAAAAGAATCTAAAGATGGCACAGAATGTTTTGGGGGATGCTTCCTTGATTTCTAGTTCCTTTCTCTGTAGATTCTTTCTGTTCAAAGCACAGGCGTAGACAGACATGAGATGCCTGGGTCAGAAACATAAGACTTTACTACTCACAGCAATAGCAGTAGGCAGAGTATCAGCAGTTGTTCATACCTGTCCTGAGCCCCAGTTTCCATAGGGCGTGTGAAGAAGGCCAGATGACACTTATTCACATAGTGACTTGCATTATAGGAGGAGATTCCTGAGCTCAGAGAACCCAAATCTTTTATGATGGGCAGTAAGTTTGCCTGCCCTTTTCTCCAACAGCAGGTATTAATTCTGTCTTTCAAGGCTGGTCACTATACATGGAGAATTCTTCCCCAATCCTCTTGCATCTCACCTTTCTTTCTTTCTATTTTTATTTTTATTTTTATTTTTTTTTTGAGACGGAGTCTCACTGTTGCCCAGGCTGGAGTGTAGTGGCGTGATCTCAGCTCACTACAATCTCTGCCTCCCGGTTCAAGTGATTCCCCTGCCTCAGCCTCCCGAGTACCTGGGACTACAGGTGCGCACCACCACTCCCAGCTAATTTTTTTTTGTATTTTAGTAGAGATGGGATTTCACCATGTTGGCCAGGATGGTCTCCATCTCCTGACCTCGTGATCCACCTGTCTCGGCCTCCCAAAGTGCTGGGATTACAGGCGTGAGCCACCACACCCAGCCTCATCTTTCTGTAAGTCCAAATAAAAATAAAAGCAGCTGGCAAATCTAAAGTGAGATATAAGTGGATTTCTCCTCCAGGTTCAGGATCCGGATGTTGTCTCTGCCAGGTGTCCTTTCCCACCTTGCCTTCTGTTCTCCTCTCCCCTCCTCTCCAGCTCCATATCATGCTCTGCTAAAGAATGCAAGACTTCATGTGAGCTAAGTCCATCCTGGGCACTACTATTAGGCCCATTCTAAAGCTGGGGTTGCTAAACTATGTCACAAGCTACATCTAGCAGAAATGATTTTTTAAAATTTAATGGTTGTAAAAAAAAAAAAAAAAAAAGAAGAAGAAGCCGGGCGTAGTGGCTCACGCCTGTATTCCCAGCACTTTGGGAGGCCAAGGCGGGCAGATCATTTGTGGTCAGGAGTTTGAGACCACCCTGGCTAACAAGGTGAAACCTAGTCTCCACTAAAAATACAAAACTTAGCAGGGTGTGGTGGTGTGTACCTGTAATCCCAGCTACTCAGGAGGCTGAGGCAGGAGAATCACTTGAACCCAGCAGGCAGAGGTTGCAGTGAGCCGAGATCGTGCCACTGCACTCCAGCCTGGGTGACAGAGCAAGACTCTGCCAAAAAAAAAA